>NC_031495.1:61072689-61176258 GCF_000237925.1 Schistosoma mansoni | reverse complement strand
TACTCACTAGAACTTCAGGAAATATCTCTTGAAGCCAGTCACTAGAGATATTTCCTGGAGTTCTAGTGAGAAGCAGTGACCAGTATAGTTCAACCAGGTCTGTTGTGAGATATCAACTCACTGAAGACAGTGGTGGATGGTTGCTCGATTTCGTGGATTGGTTAAAGTTAGACATTAGCACCGTTGGATGCCGGCTCAGCGGTCTAGTGGTTAAGCGCTCGCGCGCGAGACTGATAGATCCTGGGTTCGAATCTCGCGAGGCGGGATCATGGATGCGCACTGCCGAGGAGTCCCACAATAAGACGAAACGGCCGTCCAGTGCTCTCAGGTTTTCCATGGTGGTCTAGCTTCAATTGACTCATTATTTCAACTATAAAATTGCTGAAATCTCCACAAAACCCCCTTCTGATAGATGATTATATTTATATATGCATATCATTTAAATTCAATGTTATACACTTACCAAAAAGAGCAAAATTTAATGGCACATTATTTTCTATAAAAGACCTTTTTAAGCACTGATCACGAAGTCAAATCACATTTTTTTATCCATTTTAATACAATCCTAGGTGGTCCCCTTGGTGAACTTGTTCAATGGACTGATCTCATTGCTGCCCTCTACATTCTTGGACACAAAATAACAATTACTTATGAAGCTGCTGAAGCAAAATTGTAAGATTATTTTGTCTGAGAGTTAATTTTTTATACGGTGAATGTTTTTGTACACACACAATTTCACAATACTCCTATACATTTCCAAATTTGTTATGTAACACATAGTCATGTTGATAATAACAATAATAGCTTATTTTAACACCATTTGTTTGATTATAATGATGCTTGTTTAACAATAGTTCTCCATCCTTTTTGCATATAACTTGGGAATATTCAGAAAATTTATCAGAATGTTTCTTTGGCATTAATAATTAGCTTCTAATAATACTTATCTATCAACATTTTTCAATAGTTTTACTCCTTTGACATACCTTTTTTCATCGTATAACTTACGTAATTAACAATTTCGACCATTGTTTTTCTGAAGGATAGATGTAAAAGAGGATACATTAATCACTGTTGTTGTTCCACTTGTAATTATGAAGTAATTATGCTTCGTGTAGTTATAAGCATTACAAAGAAAGCACATGCATATTTACATTTAACGTATACAATAAGTCAATTGACATAGTTATTAAACATAATTAGTGTGATATAATCATAGTTAACAAATTTATAGTCATGAAGTTTAAGCAGTTCATCATTATCTAATAGTTTACCTTCATCAACTTGATCAACATAATGAACGAAAATCTCATTATACATTTTATAATACCAACTGTGCTTGATAAGTAATGCACGTTATCATTTATAGACAGTAGACTTCATTACTATTAACAGTTTTCAGATTATTTTCTAAAGTGTGGAATACCGTTGAATTTGATATACATAAATAATTTATATGCTAAATTGACTCGTAAACCTTTTAATGTATATGAATCATGTTACTATGTTGTTTAACAGTCGGAGATTGTTATAAATTGAACACCAGTCGTCATAACTTACTTCGTATTGCTGAAGTTTTAACTTGTAAAATTTCCACCTATCGTTTCCGATTATATGGATGCTTACTACATGATATAACATTACAGTAAAATTATGCTTACGATCATTTCCTTTTAATTTTATGATATGACATGGTGAATCTCATTGCCTCCGGGCCACGTACATTTTCGAGATAAACAATTACCTAAATTGAAAGTTATGGAAATTGTGCGTTAACTGCTATATTGAATAATCAGCTTTCATTTTTCAAAATCTGTATAATTGAGTAAAGACTACATTGGGAATACAAACGTTATCAATTAGTCAAAATCAGTATGTAGCCTGACACAAATGTGCATTAGCACTAGTTGTCATATTAGATTAACATGACGAGATGAAATTAACAAGATAATTCATAGATGAGTCGAAATAATAAAGTAACAACAGTAATTAAAAGAACTAGATATTCAGAATATGATTAAAAAGACAGAATGAAAAAGTATATTATGAACGAATACTAGAGCTTAAAATCTTGGGGAAAATAAAAGGTGAATGAATCTGTCTCATCGTAGCTAACTCTAAGCCACGATACCCAACATCTCCAACCACTGATCATGTTGAACTCATAGACTCGAAACAGGTAGTCTGTATCTACCATCATGACTCAGTTAAACATTTAGCGACTTCATGAATTCATTCCCTGCCTTGGTTTTTCTGCACTTAGTTTTCTTACAACCTAGTACTACACCAGCTGGCTTTTTTTTCAAAGCAGGGAGTGATTAAGTATACATAACATATGTACCAGCCATCTCCGTTGATTAAGATTCACTACCTCACCAACCCATTTACTATTTCTACTTGGTACTATACATCTAAACTCTATATTTCTGGTCCCATTTTCCTGCAGTGCGGCGGCAATGCTTTGAAGACGCTTGCTATCAAAAGCCCGCAACCTATAGGTGTCTTCTATTTCACAGGCGATGCTATACACCCGTTTGGTAATAGAGCCGATCTCTGGCCATTACACTAGCAGTTCAGTTAACAGATGAATATCCCGCTTATGTCACAAGAAACATAAGTCGCCGATTACCAACCGAGCTTTCATCAGAAACCAACTCATTCGGGGTGACGTGACTCTCAAAAAAAAGGACGTGGTCAACTCGTTCAGTTACTTCGCTTCCTATGACCAACCTTGGCATTGACATAAACTAGTTCTAAAGCAATATTTTGCACTCAGCGGAAGAGACCTTCAGACACATACGTTTTATTGTATGTAACTTATTGGTTAAGAGTCTAACACGACAACCTAGCTACCTCTCCACACACTTAGATATTATGCAGATATTCAAGGACTGGTCAGTCACTTAAATTTTCTTAAATATATGTAAACATAGAGATTCTTTTGGGTGTAACGGTGCTAAATCTGGCTTGAAACATGTTCTCCCAATTAAAATCAATAGAAATCTTTTACATCCCTACTCATCTTCCGTACCTTGTCAGGTAGAAAATAATAAATACGATTTAATATATACAGATATTACAGGATTTAGAAATTTGAAAAAAGTGAATATCCGGTTAGTTTATAGATTTATAATTAATGAAAAATATTGCATAACTTAAATTAAATTTCGCCATTTTGTACATTTATTTATTTATTATTAGCTTTATTCAATATTATATTTTGGGTACAATATAGAATTCTCAGCACAAAGTACTTCAACAAGTTTCCGTTTCTTACTTCTTCGTCCTTCCTGACGATAAATATTGAGTGATCGCCAGTTAGAAGTTAGCAGCCAAGTCAATCGACATCTGGATAATGTACATTCTTCTCGCTGCATATTGCCAGCAACCACGATATCTCTGATTAGGCCTTCTGTAACCTTTACAGCGAAAGGTCTTACACTTTTCAGAAACGCACCTGAATAGGTTGTGCAATTATTAAGCATAATGATGTATTAAAACAAACGAAATTAGATAACTTGTTGAAATATCTAGATGACAGGAACAGGTAGCCCAGATGTTTAAACAGGCCGCCAATTATATTATTATATATTCTATGAAATAAATTGAAGTATGCTCCACTTATTTTCTATCCGGTTAAATCAATGGATTTGTTTCAATGTCCTAGATGAAGTTTTATGCGTAATTGTTGTGTGTACTACAGTTAAACTGTTTGATATATTTTTCTATTGATAATCAGTTCTTCATGTCAATAACAATGATGTCATCTTGTACTTGTCATGTAAAAATGTTCATTTCTAACTAAATCAATAAAAACCCTTTTGTTAAACTTTATTTCACACAATTTTTATGTCCTTCTTGTTTTAAAATGCACAGAATAATAATATCAATAGTCATTGAAAACAAGAAATAGTCTAATTAATAATCGGTACTTATTTTATTTCTTAGTTATCATCTTAAGTTTGAAGAAGAAAAAATGTCAACAACAACCTTCTTTACTGAAGATGAAGTATTTTTACAATGCTGATGTACATTTTTAAGAGTACAAGAACAAAGATTCTAGTACAATAGAATGAATTCATTTTATCTCATTTGGTTTCTTGTCAGCTGCTTAAAACCTGTGATATTTAAAAAACAGAATTACAAAATGGGTTTAAATTGCTTATGTGAGAGATTTTAGTTGGAAGTTATTTTGAAGACATATCAGTATACTATAGGAAGAATGTAAATAAATTTAATAGACTAAATACTGTAAATATATACACCTTATGTGAAAGAACATTTTACAACATTAATTGTAACATGAGTTCAATGGGCTGGAAACAAGTGATTACATAATCAGTAAACGCTGATAGGAACAAAATGAGTGAAGCTCATTTAATAAGATTATTAATCTGAAAGATAATCGAAATAAAAAGACGTAATGATGTAATGAATGCAAGAAAGAGCTGAAAGAAATTTTTATGATGCAACGAAGGAATATTTGTTACCAGAGCAAATAACGATTAATAACCTTGTCGTTTTAAACACGTCAATCAGGTTTTTGACGCCTGTTAGTAACGGCTTCAGATGTTATACATGTTCGATGATAATTGGCATATATAATCATTAAATTTATTCATCTTCGTTAGTTGATTTCTGTTATTGTCTTGCTCTTCTCTTTCTCTATGGTTTACTTATTGTTGTGTTAAGGAGTTGTCAAAAGTGAATTTCGAGAATTAGTTTTAGTTCTGTGGGTTTGTGAGTGCATTTAAATCTGTTTTTGCTTTCGTTATGACATGAAATGGACATGATTGTTTAAACTACTTGATTACTTTAACCAACTCTGATTGAAGGAGTCTTATTTATTATTAAAACTAACTATTTCCTGTTGTCTATATTTTCGGTACTTAAGTGATATGTTTTGATCAGAATACAGGATTCTTCTGCACTGATGATGCTTTTGCATTCCGAATGATCTTATCTACAGTTTATACTATAATGACTAGCGATACATTTCACATTAGAATAAAGAACGATTACTGAAGGACAGAGTAATCGTTTAATAATTCTCTGGTGGATGTAAATTGTAGATAAAAGCCATTTTCAATTGTCAGTTTGTTTGTTATTCTACAGCTTATAAAACCACTGACCCTATCGGGTTTATCAAACTTTTATGTACAATAAATACTTAATATAAATTCATTTTGTATCGTGTTTTCTTCAAATTAAGGACTCCATTATGTAAATTTCGTATATTGGATACATTTGGAACGGAAGCTCTCTATAATCGTAAAAAAGAACTTTGGAGTGGATTACATTTGAATTTACAGCAATTCTATACATTTTTCCGTAAGTTATCGATTGTTTCACACTTTAGTGGAGTTTTGTTCTTTGAGCTGGTCACGACTAAAGACATTCAGACAGCAGTGATGTATTAGATAAAATCAAAATAATGCGTTTGGAGAACTGAAGGTTTTGAAGTCCCTTCTTCAGAATATACTAATGAATTTGAACAGTGCTCTTAATTGTAACCATATTCATTAGTTGTCCTTCGTTTCTTTCATTATAATTTTGTCTTAATTAAAGCTGGATTTTATTCACTACGTATTTCTGCTATAATATATTATTTCAGCCTACACATTCTCAACAATGATTGAGTGTTATTACTTTTTTTGAAATTCATTTAATCCACTTTGATTTGTACATTTTTGTTGTTGTTATTGTTTCCTTGTTTTGGTGCTTCTAGCTCATTCACCAGATAATACATTTCTGGGTTTTGTTGCTGAAATACTCGCACCCAAATATAAAGTATCTCGTCGATCATCATCTAAACCTGTTGCTCTTGTCTATGGAAAAGAGTCCTACATGTGGGCTGTAAGTTTCCTTTCATATGATAATAACCAATAAATCATGTGTGAGGTAGTCAAGTTGTGAATTTCTTCCATCGTAATTATAATTAAGTTAAAATCATTCATTATACATGAACAATGCTTCAAAGACACCTATGATCAAATTATGTGTAATTTAATTGTTTTAGGGATTCAGCCAGATACATGAAATAGTCGAAAAGATTTTAAGCTAAAGCGGGCTGATTTTGTTGGAAATGCGTTTTCTGAACTGGGCAGTTTTATCGTAAAGCTTTCATTATCTATCCAGACTACAAATCATTAGCAAAATATCATTGTAGTAGAAGTGAGCTATTCTAATTTAATCACACATGATCAACAGCTTGTTTCGCCAACATTCAGTTTCATTGGTTGTTGTCATCACCTGTTCTGTAATTGTCTGCATGTATATATATGTCGATTGTCTTACATTTTGACTTAGTTTTCAACCTTATAGCTGGTCGATTGAATTAATTTTGGTGGCTTGTGCGCTTAGCTTGTTTCAAGCAGTTTCAATAAAGTGATTGCAAATTCATCATGTCATTCATACATGGATTATTCGTTTGTTGGTATCCATATTTTATTTCGTGCTTGTTGATGAGTTTGATACATGGGTAGTCGTTCTTTAGAAAAAACCATCACTATGTATTTTTTTCAATTCTTCATGTGGTAGATCGATGTTGTAGTGTTTTCGTCCTTTCGAAATAGCATTTATAAGAAGTTGATTTTTGATAAAGGAAGTAAAAAGACTAGATAATTTTCGGATCAGTCAACATCTAATAAAACAATGAAATCGATCCAATTTATCAACCAATTTTAAAAATCATAAATAATTATAATTCCAAAAACTAGGCCAACATATCCAGACGACTATAAGACAAGTGTTAACAACAAGCAATGAAACTGAATGTTAGCGAAACAAGCTGTTGATTATGTGTGATTAAATTCGAATAGCTCACTTCTACTATCGGGATATTTTGCTAATGAGTGTTGTCCACAGAGATAAGGAAAGCTTTACTGTTAAATCATAACACGATATCATTTTTCTTCAAGCTGTACAATGGTATTTATAAGTTAGTAATGCTACATATGATAGTCTGTGGTAAAAAAGACGAGTGTTACATTACTAAACACAGTTGTTAGAAAAGTCAAACATTCTCTAGTACCGGACATACAGACGTTTTGAAAAAAAATGGATTGGTGTTACATCATTTGGTAAAGTAATCAAAATTGTCGAGGGATCAAGTTATGCGATAGTCTCGAAGCTTCTAAGAAATAGTAATTTATATAAGAATTGTAAAAGGCTCCTGTCCACTTTATGAAGAACAAGCAAGATTGTAATTAGCACTTACGATTTGTAAAAATTAGACGGAGTGATAAGACCATGAAGGAATAAAAAATTGAACATGACTCTTTTGTATATAGTGATCGGATTTGAACTGATAATTTAATATAGCTTCAGTTGTACATAAATTGCCAACCCCAACTTTATTCCAGAGAATTCTTTTTGTAAATAATCTTCAATGATGATTCTCGTGGGGCATGACCAGAATCGACTATCCATTCAAGGATTGAGTTATTGATTGGTTTCCATTCTCTTTTAGATACAGTTATGCAGGGTTGTGCTCAGATATTCGTTTAGTAGGTTTGTGATTTGTGCGGCCATTATAACCTGCTTCTCAAGATCAAATAAATTGATAAATGTACATAAAGGTAGCTCAACCCCTTCAGTTTATTCTTAACATTTACATAAATCAGGTTCTTACAAGAAAAAGACAATTTGTAGTGCACCAGAATAAAAGATCTATCTCAAAGGCTATTTAAAACGGTACATTCTAAGCTTGGAAACTAACTGGTCGGTTTACGTGGATCATTAACGACCATTAGTGATGTGATTTTTAACCGTTATCGAAATATTTCCTTTACGTTATAAATTTTTTTCCATATCCATCGTCTTTTCTACCCAGCCCTCTAATTCTAGCAATCTATAAGATCAAACTGATCCGTTCATCTCCGTTTTATATTTTCGCCGTATGACTCTTGTGTATTTTTTTCATATCTTTGGTATTACATCTGACTTAGTAATCAGTAGTGTTAAAGGTTGATTTCAGCAAAGTGTAAGTTTTAAAAAACTTAAATAACACAAATACCCAAACTATATGCTAAAATTAAATGCATCTATCTATCCATTTCGATAAAATTCAGTAACACTAGATTATGGAGTAACTACTTTTAATATATCATCGTTCGGTCAAAATAATCTTACTTATTTAGTTACTCATTCGCCATTCATACTCAGATACTTGACATAATTAACATTGTACTATCAACGGATCAGTTGCATTTTCGCATGTTGTTTAGTAATAACCCACCAAAATATGTGTTCATTGTTTTTCATAGCAAATAAAATATGAATGTTTAACTGTGTTTTACTTGACTCTACTATAATTTGTTATATTCAATAATTATTACTTATTATTACTCTCATTAATTTACTCATCTTTGTTTATTTCACCAAATTATATTTTCTCTTAAGAATAAGACGAACTATTTAAGAATATTGTCTGATTACTTTGAAATACATGGGAATGTGTTGGATAAAGTTGAGAACTTACCAAAATTTGTCCATATACATCAAATACAATATGGTCAACCATATTTAGAATTAATGTCAAAAGCTCAAGTAAGCTGCTTATGTAGAATTTCATTGATTTTGAATTGCCTTGTTAAAATAAAGAGAATAATTTCTTTCAATGTATTATCATTGGACTGATTGAGAGACTAGTTGATAATCTGACTCATAATGTTCAGAATAATAACGATAGATTTGAAAGTACTAAGGACCACATAGCTGATGAACTGGCACTTCATCGTAAATAGTCATTAGCATTGTTTATTTGTTAAGTGATCAGTCAAATATTAGCAGTGAACACTGTATTTGACCCATATAAATTCTTTCTCATAGTGATTCAATTGATAAACAGAGTGAAGATAATTTTAGTGATAGTACTACGCCACTGGAGAATTAAGACAAGCGACAGTTGATTTTAGTTATACTTACAAGGTTCTGTCCTTCTCTGAATTCTCCAATTATCCATTCACATTGTCACCTATCATTTTTTCGAATGTGAATACTATTACTAAAATAGTGATAATGGATCCAATGAATTAGTAAACCGTCTTACCCATGCAACAAGAGGTTTTGAATAAAAGATAAAGTTTACTCTGTTCTTTATTCCCATAATACCGACCTTCAAGTTCAACGATCTGGAAATACGTGTTAACTACTTTATTTGGAGGCAGACGTTTCACAAATCTAATATTTTGATATCTTATTTCTTAGTCCAGTTGGAATCCGTCTTACAGTTAAAATATCCATAAATGTCAGACTTATTCATCTATTAACTAACTGAGGATGCTAAAACTACAGAAATAAGCAGAATGGTTGTCACCGTTGACTACTGCAACCTATATAATTATTAATGATATAAAACGTGTGATTTTCTAACAATTATCTTGATAACTGATTCATTAGTAAGCAAGTAATCTTTGGGTTTGCCTCACATTATGTTCGCGTGGTCATTAATTTAAATTGTGATAGTCAACTCTTGATCAAGTTTCGACCAAGGTGTTATCCTCTTTATCACAGCCTAAAATTTATGATGGATGAAAATAGTCGACGTTGATGTGATTGTGTCGTATTCTTCGCTAAGTTTGTGTCGAATTTTACTAATCGATAAGACGTCAATCATTCATATTTGGTAGTTTGTATGTATAAAATGTCATATTTTCAGTTGTATCTTCCTAGTTTATTTCCTTTAGTTATCTATTCACTATAAAGGGGGAACTAAAGTTATGTGAAACATTATTATCTAACAGCTTAACCTAACTGATTTCATATGGAACAAACTGTACTTTTATGATGTCATAATGGTACATTTTCATATGATATTTTTAATTAGTGGAGATCTATTTAATTGAAATCAATTAAGGTGTAGAGTTAAGTTGTAACTTTGAAGTTGTTGAGAGATGAGTTTTAATTGATTAACTGTAATGAAATTTCGTATTTATTTTTGTTTCTGTAGTAACATAAACCACTTTAATGTTAACTAATAGAATATTTTCTAAAATATATTGTAGATTATGATTGGATTGGGATTTCCTTACGAAGGTCCTGCACCTTTAGAAGCAATCGCTAATGGTCTTATTTTTCTTAATCCTCGTTTTAATCCGCCTCACAGCAGAAGCAATCAAGTATTTTTTTCTGATAAACCTACTTCACGTTCTGTAAGTACTTTTTTAAATAGTTTTATTAGATAACGTATTATTTAGTATACCGGTAAGAAGCGACTAAAAAAGAAATAAATGTCTTAGTTGACTAGTCAGTGAGTGAGGTTGAAATTTTAAGCTTCATATTTTGATTCATTCTGCTGCGTCTTCGGAACATATATTGTTTGACAATCTACTCTATTACTAAGTACTTCAGAACAAACCATTTAATAACTTTGTCATCTTAATTTTATGCATTTGAAAGCGTTTATAAAGAGTAGTATTCTATCAAAGTATCGATTCTTCGCGGTCATAGGCAAGATTCTATCTTCTGACATTCCGTGGCTGAGTGCGATTTGAATGCATTGGATTAAGATTCACATTTTGTTGCTAATTTGTATATTAACAGCATAAATCCACTTTGATTGTCGTTTTTATAATCCACTCAGTCATACTATATACCTTTGATATATCTCATATTACCAATTCTTCAAACTACTGTCTATTTCACAATTTTAAAGATTCCCATTATGAAAATTAGAACAACACATGTAAGCAAACAATTGTTTTCAATCAGATTGTCATCAGGCTTTACTTTAATATATATGAGTATTTATACGAAAATGTTAAACCAATCAATTTATCTTGTTTGATGCAGAAAAAGTAATGAGTGTCATTGACTTCGAATAAGTAAAGTTCGCGTTATTTTTAATTACTCCAATTTAGACTATGACATCTATATTGTTTTCTTATAAAAATTTAAGCATATCAACAACCTATGGATTAATTCTGAAATCCAATAAAATGCATTTTCGGGCCTTTTCCCGCTCGTTTAATATATGGGGATTTCTTTTTAAACCCTTACTTCTAATTTATTTGTTTTTTCGTTAAGCATGTTGAGTTGTATTACACATCTACTGGGATCACCGGATAAGTAATAATGAGGTTAGACACAGGGTATTAGGGAATGATGGTAAATCAGTTGATGAGGTCATGAATCTTCATCGACTAAGATGGTTGGGCCACGTGTTACGTATGTCTGAACACCGATTACCACGACGCGCTATGCTGACTAGTGTAGGGGATAGTTGGAAAAGAGTTAGGGGCGGCCAAACCAAAACATGGCATCAGTGCTTGAAGTCACTAACTTCTGGTCTGAGCCATGTTGGTAGATGCAGACTACTTGGTTGGGGTCCGCGTGACTATCGTAACCAATGGTTGGAGACTCTAGGTGACATGGCTCAGAATCGATCACAATGGCGTAGGTGTATACACTCTTTGTCTTCCCTTAAACCATGAGATTAAAACTGTTTCACATGTTTCTTTCTTCCTGTACTACATCCTTATATACAACCTTTCTTTTATATACTACCACCACTAAATTAACTACTTCTATGAATCCGGTGTTCATCCTGTTGTGCTAACGAGGTATGGCAACTTGGACCGATGCATAAATGTGCCTGGTCCTACTTTGTAGCTGACTGACTGACTGACTGATGAATATCCTCTCATGAACTTTACTATCATAACTGTTTAATGCATCGGTTAATTGTACGAACTAGGTACGAATATCACATTTGCTCTATATTGACTAAATTCTTGTTAGTTTCGTATTACTGCAGTGTAGAGCATTTTATTTAGAACTTTTTGCCATCTACAATCCTATGAATTCAGTAGTCCAGATAGGAAATTTATCATCTTTATACTACAAGCTTTACCGTCGAATTATTTTCACATCACTCGTAAAATTGAGGATTAAGACTACTTTTTTTTCTATTTTTGCAGCTTACCAGTCAACATCCGTACATAGAAAATCATATCGGTGAGCCTTACTCGTATTTGGTTGATAGGGACAATGAAACACAGATACGCTTGACTATCGAACGTATTCTGACCAACATTTCTGTAAGATTTCATTGTAATTTCATTTTTGAGTATTTATATCTTTCACTGTTATTATTATAACTTTAAGCGAACCTTGGTATTACTAGTTTGATTCTTCCCATTGATGTTTAGGACTGTACTTGATCAGTTTCTTATTAGCATATGTGCATACTGCGCGTATTGCCTCGATATAATCTTAATTCACAAGCATTATAAGCAAAGATGGGTAGTGGTTAGCAGTGAAATCCAGGACGCGCGTTTTTTCCTAAGTGGATTAGGCGATGGCGTTTGAAGCGAACGGTACTGGGTTCGAGTCCCAGAGTGAACATCAAATCTGAGATGCAGGTACATTCAGCTGACAAGTCCCAAATAGAACGAAACGCGCGTCCTGCTATTCCACTGCTAGCCACTATCCATCTTTGCTTCTAAGAAAACCGTTCACTGTCATCGCATATATATATAAGAACAATAACAACCATAGAGTAGTGTATGTTAGTGTAATAATAAGAATAATAATGAAGGAAACAGAAATGTACAACCAGAAGAACTCTTTCAGTTAAGGAAGTTATAATCACTTTTTATAAAGAAAGTAAAAGGTTACAGCACGATCGCCACTGGCTTCTGTTCTGAGTCATATCTGATAACGTCTCTAGCCACTGTGTTGCACCATCTCTCGGACTCCAGCCAGGGAGTCGTGAAGGACCAACAAAAGCTAGCCCTGGTCTGCGCCAATCTTACCTTACTTTTCAGTGGCCGAAGAATTGACCTCCATCAACGGATCGATGTTAGTAAACTGGCTGCAACTTCTGTTGCAAGTAAGTATCGAGCGGAGCTAGCTTCTACGCTAGCTACCATCCCACCGAAAAGTATAGATGAGCATTGGTTGCAACTTCATGACGCCATGAAAATGGCGAGTGAAGCCGCTTGCGGCTTCGCGAAACGTCTCGCTTATAAGCACTGAGTTTCTTCAGGCTCCTTACAACTCATCGAAGCCCGTCGCTCTACTCCGGGTGACTGTGAGTTTGACCACAAACGAAGGCTGCTACGTAGTGAAATTGGGCAAAGCTTGCGTAAGGACCGAGAAGCCCGGTGGTCGGAGCGTGCTAATGAGATGGAAGAAGCAGCTGCATCTGGTAACTCCCGGTAGCTCTTTCAACTCATCCGAGTCACTGGCAGCAAGAAGTCTGGTGTGAGTGAAACTATTTGTGAAGATGATGGGATGCCAATCACTAACATCTCTCGACGTCTTGGACGATGGGCGGAATTTTTCGAAGGGCAGTTCAACTGGCCTGTTGCTCCAGCAACATCAACCAGTTTGTCCTGCCCCACATGGCCGGTGACGAATAATCCATCAAACGAGGTGGAAGTCCGCAAGGAACTCCAACTCCTGAAGCGCTACAAATCACTGGGCCCAGATGACTGAGTTGATGGTGACACCAATTGAATAATCGTCTCTGCGACCGAACACACGATGCCGAACCTCTACATTACTAACATGGTATTGCCACTGGATTTAGCGATGATCGAACACAGAAAGTCGTCTAACATCCTCAACTCGGAGAGGCCAGGTTTCACAAGCATAGAGCAAAACTGCTCTCACCGACGCGTTGTAGATCCGACCTTTTACAGCCAGACTAACATCACGAAGGCGCCAAAGATGGCCCAGATTGGCATAAGCCGCTCTGGCTTTCACTATACGTGAATCGATCTCATCACTCACGCCACCACCAGCACTTATGCAGCTACCTAGATACACGAACTTCTCAACTATTTCAATCTGCCCACCACCCAGGGCGAGTACAGGATTAGAATCCTGCCAGTCTTGTAGGAGTACTTTGCACTTCGAAGGTGCAAAGCGCATACCGTACCTATGGACACTGATTGCCAACTGATTAATTGCGGATTGCATGGCTTGGGCATTATCGCACAGTAAGACAATATCATCCTCGTACTCAAAGTCGAGGAGTCTTTCTTCAGGCAACAGATCCACACCACCATTACTTACATCCATCAGAGTTGTTTCCAGAATGTCATCGATGGCAAAGTTGAAGAGGAATGGTGAGATTGGGCAACCCTGTCTAACCACACTGCTTGAATGGAACAAGGGAGAAAGGTGGTTTTATGCCATCACACTGCCTGAAGTTTTTGTATATAGAGCCTTTATGATGTTAATAAACTTCTCAGACACACTCTTCTTCAATAGACAATCCCAGAGAACAGTCCTGTCCAACGAATCGGAGGAAGCCCTGATGTCAATAAACACTACGATTTTTGGCCTGTGATAAGTATGACGGTGTTCTAACATTTGGCGGGGGGTGAAAATATGATAAATGCATCCTTGACCAGAACGAAAACCGGTCTGCTCCTCGCAAGTCAATCTTTCTGGGGTTTTAAACAACCTACGAAGAATGACAGAAACCAATAGTTTGGACGCAATCGGAAGTAGACTTATCCCCCGATAGTTGTTACAGGAACAACGTGAACCCTTTTTAAAGATAGGGACGACTACCGACTCATTCCATGATGTTGGAACACTTTCTGACTCCCGAACCTTTGTAAACAACATAGTCAATTCCTTAGTCAGAAAGTCACAACCATCTTTAAAAAGAGCTGGAGGTAAGTCATCTGGGCCCGGTGATTTGTAGCGCTTCAGGAGTTGGAGTTCCTTGCGGACTTCCACCTCGTTTGATGGATTATTCGTCACCGGCCATGTGGGGCAGGACAAACTGGTTGATGTTGCTGGAGCAACAGGCCAGTTGAACTGCCCTTCGAAAAATTCCGCCCATCGTCCAAGACGTCGAGAGATGTTAGTGATTGGCATCCCATCATCTTCACAAATAGTTTCACTCACACCAGACTTCTTGCTGCCAGTGACTCGGATGAGTTGAAAGAGCTACCGGGAGTTACCAGATGCAGCTGCTTCTTCCATCTCATTAGCACGCTCCGACCACCGGGCTTCTCGGTCCTTACGCAAGCTTTGCCCAATTTCACTACGTAGCAGCCTTCGTTTGTGGTCAAACTCACAGTCACCCGGAGTAGAGCGACGGGCTTCGATGAGTTGTAAGGAGCCTGAAGAAACTCAGTGCTTATAAGCGAGACGTTTCGCGAAGCCGCAAGCGGCTTCACTCGCCATTTTCATGGCGTCATGAAGTTGCAACCAATGCTCATCTATACTTTTCGGTGGGATGGTAGCTAGCGTAGAAGCTAGCTCCGCTCGATACTTACTTGCAACAGAAGTTGCAGCCAGTTTACTAACATCGATCCGTTGATGGAGGTCAATTCTTCGGCCACTGAAAAGTAAGGTAAGATTGGCGCAGACCAGGGCATGATCAGACTCCAGATAGGTACTCCAAAAGGAGCGGCAGTCTTGTACACAACCACGCCAGCGGCAGCTGATCGCGATGTGATTAGTCTGAGTCCATGTTTGAGATGCAGAGGGAGGACGCCAGGTGTCACATCGGTGATGACTTTGCCGGTAGTTAGTGCTAGCTAGAAATAGGTTGTGGTCTGTGCACAGTTGCATTAGATGGTCTCCGTTATCTGACTTGCAACCAACAATTTCCCATCGAACACATTTTGTGTAGAATAATAGTCAATTGGTGGTAGACTTGATCGTTGATTGCATCCGGGCTACAATCTTTTGTGGCGTAGGCGGAGATGACGATTAGACACACATTTTGACTCTCATTTTGATGGAACTTTCTAATCTAACAACTCATAACCGACTGTTAATGGTAATCCAATTGACCAGTGCTGCCTCAGCTCTAGCGCGTAGTGCGACAGCAACGCCAGCAAAACTAGACAAAGATTCTACAATGTCCCCGGATAAACACACGTCAAATAACCTTTTCGAAGCGACAGATGGAGAGCTAATTTGTAGTACTTCTCTAGAGTCTTGGATAGACGACAGACGTCGATATTAAAACTTTCAAAAACCCTTGCCAACCCTTTCTGTTGTCCTATGTGCATTAGTATGCGAACGTTGAAGGAGGCCAGTTTGAATGGTGTACGTGGTTTCAGAAAGACTGTTTTAGTGTACGTATTTGGTGGGAGCATTCACTTTCGACCAGACAGCAACTGGAGTTCGTTTAGATAGAACAGAGTTTCCACCATGGGCGAGCTGCTGTATAATTTGGAAAATAAGGATGCACAAAATGGGAATATAATAGAGTGAATAAGTGACGTAGTAAATAATGATAATAATATGAATTGTTTGACTTTTAATGGGAGCGTGAATAGTATTTTCAGTAATTATCTTCATTTCATTTTGTTTTTGTGTGGGCTGTGATGCTCCCCGGGTTCCCAAACCGAAGCAGGTGGTTTTCTTAGGGGCCACACCCCGAGCCTTCGACCTAAAGATCTAACCCACCACGCAGTGAAGCATCTTGAGAAGATGCAGTTTCATGGTAGCCGGTGACCAACGATTGGTTCATACTCCATTTGTTCCCTAAGGATTCTGAAGCCCACGTGCACCATTGATTTGGAATCAATGTTTCCCGACTCCTCTAGGTGGACTCACCGTATCTACCGGCCCGGTTAGAGCGCCGGATA
This sequence comes from Schistosoma mansoni, assembly GCF_000237925.1. Classification (NCBI taxonomy): domain Eukaryota; kingdom Metazoa; phylum Platyhelminthes; class Trematoda; order Strigeidida; family Schistosomatidae; genus Schistosoma; species Schistosoma mansoni. Next base: position 61,159,687 of record NC_031495.1, on the reverse strand, counting down.
TTCGCTTTTCGTCCTCTGAATTTCGTAAACACCCCCGCCACGAGAAGGCACTGTATAGGATTTCCCTAACAGAGGCTGTATGCGCGTGACCGTGTGAGAGCATTTCGAGAGGGAGAGTGCATTTGGTGGCGTATAATAAATATCATCATCAAGATACAATACATTATATAGTTCAGATATTTTCTATCTTTTCGAATCGAATTTAGACATTTCTGCTAAATTTGACCACAGATGTCTTAGAAATATTGCTCACATCTGCTGGGATCACCGGGTAATTAATAATGAGGTTAGACACAGGGTATTAGGGAATGATGGTAAATCAGTTGATGAGGTCATGAATCTTCATCGACTAAGATGGTTGGGCCACGTGTTACGTATGTCTGAACACCGATTACCACGACGCGCTATGCTGACTAGTGTAGGGGATAGTTGGAAAAGAGTTAGGGGCGGCCAAACCAAAACATGGCATCAGTGCTTGAAGTCACTAACTTCTGGTCTGAGCCATGTTGGTAGATGCAGACTACTTGGTTGGGGTCCGCGTGACTATCGTAACCAATGGTTGGAGACTCTAGGTGACATGGCTCAGAATCGATCACAATGGCGTAGGTGTATACACTCTTTGTCTTCCCTTAAACCATGAGATTAAAACTGTTTCACATGTTTCTTTCTTCCTGTACTACATCCTTATATACAACCTTTCTTTTATATACTACCACCACTAAATTAACTACTTCTATGAATCCGGTGTTCATCCTGTTGTGCTAACGAGGTATGGCAACTTGGACCGATGCATAAATGTGCCTGGTCCTACTTTGTAGCTGACTGACTAAATTGTTGATGAGGATTAGAAGAAGCCTGCATAAGTTAAGGAGAACAATGAGCATATATTTAAGATGGAATCGACTAACATACGTGTGTTAACGTTTAATGAATCATCTTTGAGTAGTATTTACTTATAGTACATTGTATAAAAGATATTTTGATAGGTTAGCCTAATATGATTCTCATGTTGATCGCTTCAAACATAAAATTTTCTGTTATATAAGGATGTTTACTGTTCATTGGGTCATAATAGCTAATTGAAAATTTTGCACTACTTCTTACTTCTTATATATTTCGTCTAGTGTCCCATTCTAATACTGATACACAAGCTTTTATATTCGCGAGCTCAACTCATTGTTTGAGTGATAAGACTGAGTATGAAGCAAATTCTTTGTTAATCGATCGGACCGCAAAGTATATATATATATATATATATATATATATTTTATATATTAGATACTTAAGCTACATTTTCCCACCAATGGCGTGTGTCCGATTCCTTGGAAAATGAAGTTAAGTCTTTGCCAATAGCGTAAACCTATTGTTTAGCGAATATCTGATTGGTTTACTGCGTCAACTTTTTATGTTCCACATAACAGCAGTCAAGTAGTAGTGTAGAGACTTCAATTGAAAGTCTGAGTTTAGCTTAAAAAATAAATGTTGATTAAAAATCCTAATAACCTGAAAAGAAACTATCACATACCTCATCATAACATGGTGGAATTCGTTGGATTTAAAACATATAATCCTTTTATACTTTAAAATAAATATGCTATGTAAATATATTATCCCCTCATAATGGCTTATAAAATATCAGCTTTTTTTTACAAAGATGAATTGGATCTATGAGTTTTTATCTATAAGTTATGCATCTCTGATACGTGTTTAATTACTGTTTGTTAATTTTAGAACGGAACCTATCGTCCTCACGAATATAGTCCGTGGGGTTTTCTCGAACGTCTTAATGCTTATTTGACACGCCAAAATATCTGCGCCACACCTTTTTACAAAAACTTGATCCAGTCTCCACTGCCGATAGCAAAAGCTGACGCGCCTCCTAAATTTAACTACCTAGATGTCCCTGGCATTGCTGTTTCATGGCCTCCAGCATCAAGTTTAAAGATAGTTTTGGGGTCTCGTGGTAAATCTTGTGCAGATGTGTGTATGAATCTGGGAACTTCAGAACATACTTTATTACTGCCTTCCAATATTTCTGCTTACTCCATTCTTAACAAAACGCAACATCAACAAATACAGAATGGTTACATTTACTATCGTTCTATTCACTCTACGCCTTCGCCAAACTTGTCTTATCTTTATACGTTTCGCTGTTCTCCAGAACATTTTCCAAGTGTTAATCATCGACTAAACCTTCAGTATCTGGGTGTTTCTTGTCCTAATATTACCTACACAACTAGTCCAATGGCACCATATTGGGACGACGCAGCAAGATCATGTGTTTTTCAAGCTAGTAATGAATGGTTTGACTGTACTGCTTCAGGATCCCTTGGTGGATCTGATGGATTTTCTCGTTTTTGTCCTTGTCGTGATGCTCTTCCTAACCAGATTTCTTTATGTTCTAACTGTTTGTGACAAAATATTCTATTCCTTAATGATAACATGTGTAGGAAATTATAAAAGCTACATTCATACTTTCACCTTTCCGTACGGTTGTATATAAATCGTATTATGTACTTTCTTTAACATTTTAAGTGTACGGTGAATTACTGAATATTTAATTGTTATTTTCTATCGAAAAGCATTTTACCCACTTCAGTCTATAAGATTGATTAATATATTTACTATTAACTGCATTTTAATTTTGTATTTACTTCCTATAAATTCTAGTTTACAATATTTTTCTTTTCTAAAGTTTTTGTTCCTTCAGATTTTTGCTTATAAGAATTTAATTTAAAATTTCTTTCTATATTTATTCTTATTTTCATGCTTGTACAACGTATTTTCGAAAGGTATGAAAATAATATTATTGTGTGTTAGGAAACTAGATTATTTTTCCATTTGTGTTTGCAATATTAAATTGATCTCAGTGGCAACTGATTTGGTTGCGTTTTGTAAATGAAGAACTGTAGTTGTCTGTTTAGGTATTTCAAAGGACAAGAGATATTTGGTAACTTATTAATAATGATTTTTAAGTCTGGACAATGTGCCACCACCATCATTCTGTAGTGGTATTCAATAGTTTGCTAATTTTCAATACTTATTTGGGCTGCGGGAAGATTAAATTCAATCCAGAGTGTATGATATTTAAGTGTCATACATCTATGCAAGAATTGTATCCAACTGATACTTTAATATGATAAATGAGTGTTTGGTGATGCTTGTCCATCATAACAGGTTTTAAAGGGTTGATAAACAGAGTTTGTGTCTGGCGATCTCAAGATGGAATATACCACCAAATCCAGAATTCATTGACACCTGAAATTCGACAGACTTTGTAATCTTGAAAGGTTGGTTAATAGTCAGTGTAAATAGTAAAAAACAATGGCTTCCTTGCGTTTGACTTGTGAATAGTTCACATTTAACCATGTAACGTTGTGGAGTGGTTTAGTATAAGCAAACGAATTATCAAAACTTTGTAGCCACCGTCAAAATATGAACCACCGGATTCTCTTCGCTTGTAATAATCATCACACAATTACAGATTAATCACAAGGATAAAGTTGTCATCTTAATCCTGCAAAGCATTGCTTAGCATTCATATCCAAGTGCTCAGTTGCTTCTTTGTTCCTCTTTTTTTCCAGAACCCAGTTATGAGGGCACATCTATGGAACTTCTGACGTCTGGAACAAACTTGATGTACGCGCCTTTCCTTAGGGTCATAGTTCACACCAAGCGCCCTACAAATCCACTTCATAACAACTATGAACTTAAAATGTTATGTTTCATAGATACCTGACACGACCAGAATTCTAACACAATTATGTCGAGGTTGGATCTAGTGTATAACGTGAACGCGATGCCACTTTGGAAAATATTTTGAAGACTGTAATCAGTGTATTACTAAAGCGTCAACCTATTCACTAACGCTCCAAGACTTCTGCACGAATGTACTGTTATTCACTTCTATTGGCTTTATCTATTTAACGACCCTGCTTGGGAAACATAACTTCGCCTGTAGCTCCTCCGGGGGCTACTGCCGGTCCCAAGACCGGGTAAAGGAGGAGGGTTGGGCATGGGGTTAGCGACCCCATCCCGTAGAAAACCAACTCGCTAAAAAAACGCTAACCAGAAAAATTATTCAAACCATTTAAACACTGCCCTCTGAGTTCAAGGAATAATTATGACGTCGCATGATGAAAGCCGAGTTCCTTCGGAAGTCATGAGGCCGATGCACCTTCTTACAACCAGAGTGACAACTTTTATAGGTACATGGAATGTCCAGACAATGTGGGAGACTGGAAGAGTCTTCCAAATTGCTGCAGAAATGAGAAAATACAACCTGGAGGTGCTTGTAATCTGTGAAACACATTGGACACAGGTTGGACAACAACGGCTATCTTCAGGGGGACTTCTGCTATACTCCGGTCATGAAGAAGAAAATGCCCCACATACACAAGGAGCTGCATTGATGCTGTCCAGAAAAGCACAAAATGCACTTATTGGATGGGAATCTCATGGACCAAGGATCATCAAATCCTCCTTCAAAACAAAGAGAGAGGGCATTACAATGAACGTCATCCAATGCTATGTGCCTACCAACGACTACGATGAAGACGCTAAAGACCAATTCTACGATAGGCTGCAGTCGATCTTCGAGAAGTGCCCAACCAAGGACCTGACAATTCTGATGGGAGATCTCAATGCCAAGGTTGGAATGGACAACACTGGATACGAAGACGTCATGGGACAACATGGACTGGGAGAAAGGAACGAAAATGGTGAGAGATTTGCAAACCTATGTGCCTTCAATAAACTGGTCATAGGTGGCACCATATTCCCACACAAAAACATACACAAAGCCACTTGGATTTCACCGGATCACACTACACAGAATCAAATCGACCATATCTGCATCAACAAAAAGTTCAGGAGGACGATGGAGGATGTGAGAACCAGGAGAGGAGCTGATATAGCATCAGATCATTATTTGCTGGTCGCCAAGATGAAACTAAAACTCAAGAAGCACTGGACAACATCACAAAAGTTTAATACGGCCTTTCTTCGAGATGCTGACAAACTCAACAAATTCAACATAGTCCTCAGCAACAGGTTCCAGGCCTTTCATGATCTACTCAATGGAGAAGGAACTACCATGGAGAGCAACTGGAAAGGTATCAAGGAGGCAATCGTTTCAACATGTCAGGAGGTTCTGGGCCAAAAGAAGCACAATCACAAGGAATGGATCACTGTTGGTACACTGGATACGATTGGAGAAAGGAGGAACAAGAAGGCAGCATTCAATGTCAGCCGAACAAGAGCAGAAAAAGTCAAGGCACAAGCCGAATACACTGAGGCAAACAAGCAAGTGAAGAGGAGCATCAGAACCGACAAACGTAAATGTGTGGAAGATTTAGCGATGACAGCGGAAAAGGCTGCAAGGAAGGGAATCATGAGACATTTGTATGATAAAACAAAGAAACTTGCTGGAAATTACCGTAAGCCAGAAAGACCAGTGAAAAGCAAGGAAGGCAAAGTAATCACCGACATTGAAGAACAACGAAACAGGTGGGTAGAACACTTCAAAGAACTATTGAATCGACCAGCTCCACTGAACCCACCCAACATCGAAGCAGCACCCACAGACCTCCCAATCAATGTTGGATCACCAACAATTGAAGAGATCAGCATGACCATTAGACAAATCAAGAGCGGCAAAGCAGCGGGACCAGACAACATCCCGGCAGAGGCACTGAAAGCAAATGTAACAGCAACTGCCAAGATACTCCACATTCTCTTCAGTAAGATTTGGGACGAAGAACAAGTACCAATAGACTGGAAAAAAGGACTTCTGATCAAGATACCAAAGAAAGGTGATCTCAGCAAGTGCGACAACTGCAGGGGCATCACTCTTCTCTCAATACCAGGAAAAGTCTTCAACAGAGTATTGTTAAACAGGATGAAGGATTCTGTAGACGCCCAACTTCGCAATCAACAATCTGGATTTCGTAAGGATAGATCGTGTACAGACCAAATCGCAACTCTACGTATCATTGTGGAACAATCAATCGAATGGAATTCATCACTCTACATCAACTTCATTGACTACGAGAAGGCATTTGATAGCATGAACAGGACAACACTATAGAGGCTTCTTCGACACTACGGCGTGCCTGAGAAGATAGTCAATATCATACGGAACTCCTATGATGGACTAAACTGCCAAATCGTCCACGGAGGACAACTCACCGACTCATTCGAGGTGAAGACCGGTGTCAGGCAAGGTTGCTTACTCTCACCCTTTCTCTTTCTCCTAGTGATCGACTGGATCATGATGACGTCAACATCTGGAGGAAATCACGGGATACAATTGATAGGCAGGATGCAGCTTGACGATTTAGACTTCGAAGATGGTCTGGCTCTTCTATCACAAACGCAACAACAAATGCAGGAGAAAACGACCAGTGTAGCAGCAGCCTCAACAGTAGTAGGTCTCAATATAAACAAAGGGAAAAGCAAGACTCTCCGATACAATACAATATGCACCAATCTAATTACACTTGACGGAGAAGCTTTGGAGGATGTGGAAACCTTTATATATCTGAGAAGCATTGATGAACACGGTGGATCTGGTGCAGATGTGAAGATGTCGATCGACAAAGCAAGAGCCGCTTACTTACAACTGAAAAACATCTGGAACTCAAAACAATTGTCAACCAACACCAAGGTTAGAATTTTCAATACAAATGTCAAGACAGTTCTACTGTATGGGGTGGAAACTTGGATGACTACGAAAGCCATCATCTAGAAGATACAGGTGTTTATTAATAGTTGCCTACGCAAGATACTTCGGATCGGTTGGTCAGACACTATCAGCAACATTGTACTGTAGGTGAGAACAAACCGGACTCGAGCTGAAGAGTCACAGGCGTAAGTAACTAAGTAAGTTATCAGTACCCGGAGGATTCATATTACCCTTAACAACCTTCGGCGCGAGACAATCCTACTAGATTCGGCATCGAATCAACGTCACGTTGATTCTGATGAGTGAGTAGTGTAATAGCATTGGATCGTAACCACATGACCTTTGAAGCCGAGCATATAACTACTGAAAAAACGTATTCAACAATTTATTCGAAGACAAGGTTAACTATGGGGAACGCGGTAACATTCATTAGAACTCCATCAGATGTCATGGCTCAGCCTTGCAGGTGTGGTCATTCTGTATAACTTGTCTTTACTCACATTAAATATACTATTCTATCTGTAGCCTATATGTGTTCTTCACAAACTTCAGACATCATATTGCTGATTGTTACGGTAAGATGAGTCACTGTAGACAATGACGTAACTTCCACGTGAGATCTTATAGATTAGGTAGTCACATCATGGCATACATACAATTTTAGCAGTAGGTCAATTATTATAATAACACTAATAACGACGAAGAACGTAATTCCACAAACCCGCGTTAAAGTACACATATCGCTTACCATATGATGCGATTGGTTTCCCGATTGCATCCTATAAGTTGACAACTGCTTTGTGCAGTCAGTGATTTGAATTTGAAAGAAGAACACTAACTTCTGAGCCAGTGTCTATAAGGTGTCAGACTTTCGTAATCACACCAGTGATGTATAACAGACGGCTACGTTCTCCGGTTGTCGTTAACGCGTACTGACTGGGGAGTTTCCTAAAGAGTTTTTTTCGTGTCAGGCGGTTCGGGGCTCAGGATATTGTAGAATTTCCTACAATTTCGAGAGGATTTTCCGTATTGACTATGATACCAACATTAATCTGGGTTATCCGTCTCTAGTGCTCCAGAGACAGATCGCTTTCATGGAGCATTCTTTGGAGGAGTTTTAGAACGTCTACGGTGATGATGAAGATCGAGATAACGAGTCAGAGTGTGATAGAAGTCTGTGATGTCGTTTCGTATTGTTTGGGGCTTTTCTCTGACATAATAGATCTCTGCATTGGATGTTTCCGGGATCTCCAGAATCCAATTGGGATATTCAGCCGCTTCGTCCACAGAGTTATTTTTAAATGAGACGAGGACTATCTGCACTTTCGGGGAGGCTTTAACAAGAAGAGATGTCTAAACAGGCTCTCGTCAAAGTCTCATTGACCGATGACCTCTCGCATTCGTAGAAAGACGTTGCAACTCGATGTTTTGGAAAAGTTCATCCAATCTTTTTCGGTCGATGAAGTCTCCATGTTTAGGAAAGGCCTTTTTTTAAGTTTTGTAAGGTTCCGGAACATCATCAGCAAACATACTTAGTGTGACGTACCTCTTAAAATTACACGGTAGTGCCTTCATTACTGCGTCGAACTGTGTACGTGGGTCCATCCGGGGTGCTCGTGGAAATCAGCTTCTGAGTAGCAGAAACGGGACCAGATATTATCAGGACAGAGTGGATGAGTTGTAATGTGGGAGATGAATCTTAGTGTTAACTAACCTAGGAGTCTGTTTTGCCTTGATATTTTTGAAGTGCACCAATGAATGAGAGAAAAATATATTCGAAAATACGAAGACAATGATGATGCAACGGATGTTCTAGTTTTACAACTAGCTACCAGTAGCACCTTCTATATTCGATCGTTCCCAGTCAGATAGAAATCAGAAGTCAGACGAGAAGAGGCAGGAAAGATATATTTGATTCGTTACCAATATATCGAGGACCTTTTCTATAAGCTGGCTAATGAAACGTAGGAGCTGTGTCCCACGCCGTGTTGAAATGTGATCTGGTACGAATGCATGACCGAAAGCCTTCAGTTAAACAAGTCCACTTAAACAACATGGTCAGCATCCAATGTCGAACACTTAATGAGCTATTGATTTTGGGGAATTATTTACAGCTACAACAATATCACATTATGTAAAAATAAAAATCAACAAACGATATATAATGTTCCAACAAGGAACAGACTTACAGTTTACTGTTTGGTGTGTCAGATCACATCGAGCTCACCACTTAAGATGTCACGGGTATTTGGAGTTTGACAACGCTTTAACCAGTAACACCTTTATTAATCGATATCTGCCAACCCAGTGGAATCAGAAGTCAAAAGCGGAGGTTCGAGGAAATATTCGAATGGCTATCGATTTAACGAGAAGCGTTTGTTCTAAGCTAGCTAACGGTTGTAGCAGATGCCTAGCACTGTGTACCCAATCGTGATCCGGTGCGGATGCGTGACCGAGAGCCCTCAGCTACATGTGTCCAATAAAACTAATGTGGTCAGCATCACATACAAAAGGCTTACAGAACTATTTATTTCCCGCTACGGTACCAAGAAGGAAACATCAAAAATAAATAACCAAAGTTTCCTAAGGACCGAATCATTACTAAAGACAATGGTTACAGGCTTTCAATCGAGACTTTGGAATGATAAATATGGCAGAGGTACATAACCTGAGATCGTAGCAAAATTTAGTGTCTTCCCCAAAATATCCTTGCTCTTCAAATCCAGCCAGAGCGTTGCTCTCATCTCACTTTTAAGGGACAAGAATGAATTATTATTTATCATACACAGGTCTCAAGAAACAAACTGTTCATTATTTCCGCTACGCAAAGTTTGAGGTTTGAAACTTTGTGGGCGCTTGTCTTAAAGGTTGCCCAACGTATGGGTCGCAAGAAAGGTCAAAAGTATGACCACCAGTTGAAAAGTTCCAATGTGCAACAGTCTTCTGAAAAACTAGCCACAGAAGGCAGCACAAGTAAATCCACGGACGGTGTTAAATTACCGGAGTCACCTGATCAAGATGTTGATGCTAGTAGTGGGGAGACTATCGATGTTTTAGGGAATGGTCTCATCATTAAAAAGGCAAACTTAATTAATCAATAACTTTTCTCTAGACTTTGAAAAAAGGTCTCGGTGGGGAAACTCGTCCCAGTCATGGTGATTCTGTCGTTGTAAATTACAAATGTTGGCTGGAAGATGGAACGCTTGTTGACGACGTCGAAGATGTGAAAATGGTCCTTGGTGATGGTGATATAATACATGGTAAGAGAGTATTTTTAAACTAAGGATTTTGAACAGCATTTGACCTCTCTATTCCACTGGCTGAGCACAAAGAGATATTCGAAATGACAACTGACTCCCGGTTCGCTTATGGATCTCGTGGACGGTAGGTTGTGAGAAATAACTCTCCTACAAGATTTGTTCCGAAATCGCTCCATGCTGTAATGTTTGAGGTTCTGAATTTTCTCAAGTGTTATGTAAGTATAAAATACTGACGACCTTGGGCGACTTATTAACCACTCAGGGGACGCTGTTTAGTTGTAATGGTTAATGATCCAAAATAATGGGCTAACAGTGGAGCAACAACCCTCAAAAGTCAAATTGTCCCTAATGAAGAAAAAAAACCAGTTTACGCGTATACATACCAGGAGTTGGGTTGGTGTCATGAATTAGGGTTATCATCCCATAGTTTTCGTCATCAGGTGATATCTATGATACAAAAAGGTTAGGACTATATATTAAGAGTCAAACTGAAGTTTTGAGTGTGAGACTATAATTTATGGACGACTTTTGAGCGACGCTTAAGTGACAAGGATCCCCTTAGTAACTGCGAGTGAACAGGGGTTAGCCAAACACCGAAGCCTGCGGTTAATTGATCGTGAGACAATGTAGTGTTTAGGCTGGCTTCAGGCATTACTGCTCTGCCCCAAGTCCAGCAATGAGTACAGCTCCCTATTTTGGTTCAAAGAGAGTGAAAGGCCCGTGGGGGTAGAAATCAAATGCGACAGTTCTGATCTGAACTACCCTTGGAGTCGGGTCGTTTGTGAATGCAGACCAAAGTGGGTTGTAGACTCTATCTAAGGCTAAATACTTACATGAGTTCGATGGAGAACAAGTACCATGAGGGAAATTTGAGAACTACTTTGGAGAGTGAGTAAACAGTGCGGGACCTTGAGAATGTCCACCTACTCATCAGGGCTAGATGAGGGTTATAAAGCAAGGTGAAGAATAAGGATCATGACTCACAATTGATGGTTAGGGTTAGGAATTAGATTTATGGTTCTCTGCAGCACAAACCGAGAAAATATCCGCCCAAGTCTTTACTCACGGCTTTTCATTGTAATGATAATTTTAAGGGGTTGTTCAGCCCTTGGGAAACTGTTCAGAACAACAGTTGGATGTAGATTAAGGTAGGGTGCAGTAGTCTTAAGGTCATAATTTACTTACCCCTCATCGAAATGGGAACCAAATGTTGTAAAGACTGGAGAGGAATACCTTGCTGCCACCATCCCTGTTTCTGCAGCAGATTGCATTGTGATAGTACCTGTGATCATACCACTACCCAGTCAACCTTAAAATGACAATCCTAATTAATACACGTTCCAGTTAGTATACTTTGACTAGAGGACTGCTATAAATAAACCATAATTATCAAGTTAAAGTGTCAACTGTTAACTGAGCGTTAGCATCATGATGTACTTCCAAGTAAGTTTCTTGTTAAAAGCTTTATATCGAATTTTTATTAGCCTTAAAGCTTGGGTTTTTATTTAAAAAATAAATGTAATAGATGCAGTTTTGGCAGTTAGAGGTACTCATCAACTTTAGATACTTCTCAATTTTCTTAGGGATCCTGGTATCCCATCAGGGGCAAAGTTAACTTATCGCATTGAAGTTTTAAAAGTTGATGACCCTCCTTGTTATGCTAGTATGTCGAATTCGGAAAGACTTGCAGTTGCTAATCAGAAGAAAGACAGAGGCAACTATTACTACAGGTAGGTAAAATCAAACAAAATAATATCTTTAAACCAGGAGAGAAGAATTTGCATTCGCTATCGACAGCTATAACAAAGCATTGAAAATTTTACAATTGCCTCCTGTGATTCCTACCCGGTCTTCAGAAGAGAAATTTCCGGAAACCGACTGTTCAGCAGAGCTTATTAATGATGCAAAGTTGAAATTAGAAAATAATCTCGCAGCTGCTCAGTTAAAGGTAAAGTATATGAATAAGTAATCAATTAAGTATCATTTCTTCACCAATCCACTTTGTATATATTTTGCCCAAACTTACAACATTTCACCGGGAGCTGATTTTTAAAATTTCGTTAAACCGTACACCAAATGATTATATTCTTACTTCTGATTTCTAATTGGTTCTGATAAAAAACCCTGATAATTGCGTCTTATTTGTAATATTGTGGAGTAGTTTGGGAAGTCTTATTTCTGTTGTTAGTAGTAGACAAGTGTTATGCCAGTTACATTATGTATTTTGACTTTGAACCGTCGTCGATAAAACCAGTGGTTTGTGTGGTCATTAAGATACGAACTCGAGATCTTCGATGCTCTTAAACTTGATGGGTGAATGGAACTGTCTTTTCATGATCAGATCAATATTATCGGCTCACCAGGTCTCATTTTTTCAAGCACTTCCCGTGTTCATAAATAACGGTTGATATGAAACTCATTTAGATGGTCCAAAGGCGAAGTCGTACTGCCGACTGTACAGAGGTGTGATGGTAGTAAGGTGTTTCCTTCAGACAACCAGCATAACAGAGATGCTGACTTCTCACAAGGAGGGGTGGGGTTAGAAAAGGTCGACCCTAAAGATGCACACCTCGCCTTATCCCACGGATTTCCGTCTCTGGCGGTAAGGTCCTTTAAAGAACGGAGCTAACACGCTAAAAATCCCCCACAATAAGGCCTTGCGTGACCGGCCTCAAGCAGTTGTCCCTTGGGCACTGCGGTCACGTTCCCAGGTCGTTAAGACCAACATTAATCAAACTTCCTTTTCAGGTCCCTCAAGAAATACTCTTCCACGGTGTGGGCAGCCGGGAAGTGATATTAGCCCTCATACCAGTAACTGCACACGAGACCAAGTTGGTCACATTCAAATCCTTCCTACACCTCCTAATAACTCTCTTGTCTCGTCGACTAACCCTTCTCACGCCCTTTTATCACCTCGCACCGCTAGGGCAAACGATTCGAGTACACGAAACGTTATTCCTGATCTTTGACTGACTGACTGGCATTTCGATGGCCTACTTGGAATTTGAGTCATGTTAAAGTTTAAGAGTAAAATAATTATATATAAGAGATTTTCGCTTTTGCAGATTTTCACTGAAAACCATTAGAATAATGATTGTGCTCCAAAGTGATGATACATAAAGTCCTGAATCTCTGTTTACCAGCTGCACAGAACATCAATATTCATCTTCTTTGGTGTGGCCATGATTGAGTATTTTAACCAATCTATTTCAAATACTGGCTCTGTGTAAATCGACCAACTTGGTCAGCAGCCTAGTGCATCAACTTCTGTTGCCAACATCTGGCCATATATTTCATTGGATTCATATTAAGCACATATGTGTAGAAATAATTATGGTTGGTCATCTTTGCCTCAGTTTTAGCTATTCCTGACTGTATTATTATTTATTATTTAAACATAAACATCGGTACAACGAGGCATCAAATATATATGCGCCACGCTCCGTCATTCGATTTGTGTAAGGGCTGGAGTACTGCCCTGGCGCCCAAACCGAAACAGGTAGTTTTCTTGAAGGGCCACACTCTGAGCCTTTGACCTAAAGGTCTAATCCACAAGGCAGTAGGGCAACGTTAAGAGATTCGGTCCCATGGTAACCGGCGGCCAACAATAGGTTCATACGCCATTTATTCTTTAAGGATTCTGGAGCTCATGTGCACCATTAGTTTGGAATCAGGGTTTTCCAACTCCCTTAAATTAATCCTTCATATCCACCAACCTGGTTAACGCGCCGGACATTCGCTTTTCGTCCTCAATCGTAAACAAGACGCGCGTGTAGGCAGTGAGTAGGACTTCTCTGACAGTGGCTGTATACGGGAGGTCATCTGAGAGCGCTTTGAGGGTGAGAGTGGACTCTCCCCACCCTCTGCCGTATCAGAGCTTTGGGGTTTTCCCCAATATAGAATAATCCTTTGCACCTAAATCAGCATTAGACTCTGGGTAATCACATCAGTAAATTTAGAAATAACCGCCAATCATTTCAGATTTTGTTCGTGTTATTTGATGGATTAAGGAAGTGTTCGATCGGTGTAGACAATGTGGGAGTTGTAGTCCTAGCTAAAATACAATGTATAGTCACTAAGTTGCATTTTTAAAATACTTCAACACCAATAATATATGTAAAATTTTAAACTGTACTAATGATACGTTTAAAAGACGATCTCTTGTATAAGAAGCAAAATTAGATAAACTGGTGAATGTTTTCGGACTCACTACTCAAAATAGTGTTTGGCACGTAAAATGAATATGCAATAATTTCACCTAATCGCTAATATATTGCATATAAATATCAGACTTTCACTGTTTCTAGTGTTATTCTAGTCTATTCAGAACATTGTTAACTAGTGCTTATCCTCTTTCTCTCTCTGTATATGTATAGGTAGAAGCATACGATGCCGCTATAATGTCTTGTGATGCTGTCTTGCAAAGCGATCCACAAAATATTAAGGCTTTATTCAGGAAAGGAAAGGTCAGTTGTGTGTTGTTTATTTGCTAGGCTAATATTTATGGTTTTATAATATAGATTGTAATTCTTTGAGGTACGGTCATTTTGACACCTTGTATTCACTGTACATCATTCGGAGTTATTCAGTATTTTTCTCTAGATCTTGTGTTTCGAAATGTCACTGCTGACTTTTAGTCTCGTAAATATATTTTTTCCGTTTGAACCTTGTTATGTATCTGTAGTTCTTCTTACTATATTAGATAGTACTACTACTTCGACTCCTGTACTATATATCCCGATAGTTCGTCGTTATGTTGGTGTGCTGTACTAACTTGAATCATTGCACATACTGAATAGTCCGTTGTTTTTGACTGACTGACTTATTTCGGGGATTTTATGCAAATTATTCCGTTTAAAAAATTTTCGATACACTGCGTGGCTCCATCCAAAAATACTGAGTCTTCAGAAAAGAATATGAAACACTGATTTTGTTGTCTCATTCCCCTTTGTATTTACGTCAGTTTTCGGAATTTTGTCTTTTCAAAAAAAACTGTCGGGAAGGTTAAAAAAAGAACATGTGAATCTCAGGGTCATTATTTTCTGACTTAATTTATTAGTTGAAATACTAGTCGTTTTTCAGAAAAAACACCTTAGTGGCATCATTCCACAAGTATGTTGTGATGTTAATATATTCAATGCAATAACCGCTTACAGTCTGCCGTAAAATTTGACACGATATCATTTCCAATTCGACAACATTAGCTACTTTCCTTTTTTTGACATACGACTTCATGGTACAGCTGTTCCAGACAGTTAAGCTCATTAGAGCCAGTATATTAGTTGGACACTATCACTTTGGTTGTGTGTCAGTTAGTATCTTATTTATTTACAACACAAATTCCAATACTGTTGATCACTTAGTGAGTCATGGATTCAGCTGGGACCCTAGCAGATAATTAGTTCAATAGGTACTCAAACTAAGTTATTCAGGTAGTTTTTGCACTCTATCCCAGCGGAGCGTGATTAGGGATCTTTATCATTTTATCTATGTAACTTGTGTTTTTTCCAACAAAGTCTTATAATTTTCTTGCTTTAATTGTTATTTAAGTTTTTTTTAAGAATTTAGTTTGTAATTAGTAGTTAGCTTTACTTTGTGAGTTTAACATTTCCAAATAATGTTTTGTTAATTTCCAAGTTAATCTGATTAGGGGCGTTTTGATTAATGAAAATGGGACAATTGTATTGTCACAGGTGGTGATTATCTTAGGGTGAACAAAAGTTGTCTTCGAAATTACTAAAATAAAAATTTCGTGAACGCTGCGTATTTGTTAGATAAATTGCTTATTAGTGCTTGTAAATCCTCACATTAGCGGACTATGTACTCGCTTCCTCGCATCAGTTTTATATTCAGCTACTTGTTTACACTTTTATTGTTGTAATAGTTTCACTCCTAACCGGGTAGTATAATTACGTTCTCATTGTTAAACCAAGTATAGTCAGTGCAAGGACCGAAATCACCCCTCAATGAATGATAAATCAGTCTCTTATAAGTCTGAATATAATCATACCGATCTATGTAACAGTATATCTACCAACTGATAGATCAGATTCGTGTCGATACTTTTTGATTCATCGCCAATCAAATTATATTTAAAGATAAATCATCTGAATTCATAATGCTTTTGACTGGATATTTTTTCAAGACTCATGGATTTTAATCAGCCTGATTTATTAAGTACATAGCTGCTAAATGAGTTATATTTTTTGTTGAGCACTAATCATACGTTCAATGTGATTACAGACGTATCAGATTTATATTTTTTATCATCCCTTATAATAGGCTCTTTTGGAAATGAACGAAGTAGATGATGCTATCCCAATCCTCCAGAAAGTACTAACAATATCCCCAGGCTCACAAATGGCTAGTGTTGAGTTAGCTCGTGCCCAAGCTGTACGACAGAAAGAACGAGAGCATTGGTCACGGTCTGTTAACCGTAGGTTCCCGAAAACTAAACAAAATAAGAATATAAAACTGTCCGCTGCATCCAGAGTTAAACTGGTGATGGTAAGTAAATCTGGATTATAATTTATGCAATAGGTTGATGAGTTGGTTTAATCAGACTTTGTTATGACGCGCGGTTTCCGAGACTGATACTGATACTGATCCATAAGAAAGTTCCCAATCAGTGAGAAAACTGGAAGTGAAGGTTGAGGTTTATTAGGCTCAATCAATCCACTCACATAAGCATATATATATATATATATATATATATATATATATATATATATATATATATATATAGCTTAATAAACGAAACTTTCTTGCCCAATAAAATGTCCATGTCATTAGGAAGCTTTTGAGTGACACAACTTAGCTTTCTCATTTGCTGACTTGCCCACTATATCAGCCTTATACTTTAACGTATATATAGTCCCCTGTGAATATTTGCTCTGTTCCTTTGTACAGAAATGTGTTGGCTTCTATGAATTGATGGTAACCATTTGTGATATTGTCCAAAAGTGGTAGTTATTTTTAAGCTTTGACAGAGGATTACATTCCTCATGTATGTATTTAGTTATCAAAGTTTAACAATTTTTAACTAACATGCTTCATTATTTTAAGCAAGAGTTGGATACTTACTGTTGTTGTTTATTTATTGTTTACAGACTTCTCGTCCTGTGATTGTAACGAGTATCATGGCGATTCTCTCTGTTCTGGTTGGGTTTTTTGCATACATTTATCAACCTGCCATTATGAACATCAATATATAGAAATTATTTAATTATTTCTATTTTATTCCATCTTTACATTATTGGATCGGGGTATATTATAATCAGAAGAAATATAAAATCCATTAGTTCTCATTTGTAAATAAATAATAACGAACTAAGTTGTATTTAACTTGAAGTTAATTGAAATAAACGTACCATTTCGCCTTAAACGTTCATATTTGTTGTTTCTTCTTTTTTTTTTATGTAATCAGTGGATACAGTTGTCATGGTGTCTTGCTGATTGATCAATTTATAGAGTTCATCTTTTTCTTTTCTAACTTTAATGTTAATACTGGAAATTTTTTGTATATAGGTTAGAAGAGGACTTTAATCTGTGCATTATATTATTACAAACTAAAATACTAGACTAATATGTAATAGGTTGTTTTTTAAAAAAAGCACATTGATTGATTCATTTAAAAGCTTTCCTAATAAACATTACTACAAATGTACGTTATCATGGTATCATTATTATTACTTTATAGGGATCTTTATCATTTTATCTATGTAACTTGTGTTTTTTTCCAACAAAATCTTATAATTTTCTTGCTTTAATTGTTATTTAAGTTTTTTTTTTAAGTATTTAGTTTGTAATTAGTAGTTAGCTTTACTTTGTGAGTTTAACATTTCCAAAGAATGTTTTGTTAATTTTATGATTTTCCATACGCAGCAAGATTATTCAACTCAACACTGTAGGTCATAAAAATTGTATAAGGATTGAAGATATAGTTTCATCGTCTTAGTTGCCAATTAAGTGAAGTGTTATTTATACTGGCGATACTAAGGTTAAAAGTTACTGAACAGTGATTGGACAACTGGTTAATTTATTGACTGATGTTCGTGTTTGAAAGTAATAATACCATTCAGGGCAGTAGCTTGTAAGGAGAATTAAGTGTGCTTCTTTTGCTGTAAATATTTTGATCCTATTTGCTTCCATAGTCTTACATTTTATTTCGGTTAAGTTGTCGATTGTTTTTTCCTGCTTTGGAAACCTGTTGTGACGTAGATGTATGCACTCGATTTAATCAAGGAGAACTTTTCTACGAGCTTCCTTTGTCTTTTTTAGGCTTGTAATTGAGCTAGTTTTTGTTTTAATGATTTTGAGGTAAATTAGTCTGAAAGTCAACATCTATCTATCTATCCAAAGATACACTCCGATTCCCCTGATTTTCCGTTTTTCTAGTATTCTGGCTAAGCGAACAGATAATGGTGATCGTCTGCTGCATTCGTGTTCAGACAATCGTTTATTTTTAGCAAGCACTAATTTTAAGCATAAGGAGAGATATCGTTTAACATGGCAACCTCGTGCATCAAACCAACGATGGACTTAAATAGACCCTATTGCCATCGGTCATTGTTGGAGAGGCTCGATAAAAGATTATCGCTCGTTCTGGAGTACATATTTAGACTCTGATCATGCTCCAATACGAGCACGCATTTGCTTGCGCCTCACTGGACGCAGAAAAATCACATTTAAGAAGACCCATTAGAATTGAACTGAGTGACGAGAAAGCCAAAAGTAGATCCCAGGAACAACTGAGTTCACACTTAGGCAGTTGTGAAAACGAAGCTGATCCAGATGTTGCTTGGGAAGGCAGCTCGGAAACAGCAGCGACACCTATTGATGATTTTAAACAAAGGGTCACGAAAAACCAGTGGATTTCTTCCAAGTCTATTGCACTGATAGATTCTCGTAAACTCATCCCATCAGGCTCTGAACACGATGAAGAGAGAAAGCAAGTCAGATCTAGGTTAACCAAAAGTATACGGAACGACCGTAAGCAGTGATGGGCAACGAAAGCAAAAGAGATGGAAAAGGCGGCGGCTGTAGGCAACACCAGACAGACCAATAAATAAACTGGAATTAAGAAGTCAAGTGTAAGTGAAATAATCTTGGAAAAAGGCGAAACTATCATCAGCTCTCAGTCCAGATGTTTAGAACGATGGGCGGAACAGTTTAAAGAGCAGTCCAGCTGGCCTTCAGCTTTTCTACAACTAATACCATTCCCAAACAGCCTAAATAGAACATTGAAGTAGGTTTCCCGACTCTAGCTGAAGTTCAAAAGGATATAGCTAATCTGAAACGAGGAGGAGCAGTTGGTCCAGATGGATTGGCTCCAGAGGTCTTTAAATATGGTGGTCCAATTTTAGCGATTAGGTTGACTAATATTTTAACTAAAATCTGGGAGTTGGACGTAATCTCATCTGACTGGTCACAATCTCTGATTGTCCCAATATATAAAAGTGGGTCAAAGTCATCCTCCTTTAACCATCGAGGGATTATTCCAACTAAAATACTAGCCTCATTAATTATCGGGCGCCTAACAAAGATTCGTGAACTGCAAACACGAGAAAATCAGACTGGCTTCAGACCTGGTCTTGGCTGCATGGACTACAGATTCTAGGACACTGGCATGCTTATCGGTGTCCGAAAATGATAGTTTTCTACTTAAAAGCAGCATTTTACTCTGTAGACCAAGAGGTTCTGTGGCAGTGTTTGTCATTGGAAGGTGTACCTCAGAAGTACATAAACCTTGTGAAGGTTCTTTACTCGAACACTAGTCGAGTGAGAGCTTATGGTGAACTTTCGTCTGATTTTCCAACCTCAAGTGGTGTCCGGCAAAGCTGTCCACTATCTCCATTTTTGTTCAATTTCACCATAGACCTACTGCTAGAAATAACATTCTCGTCGGCTGAATTTTCAGGAATTGATCTTCCAGGAGTTCCACTTACTGACTTAAAATACGCAGATGAGATAGTCCTGTTTGGTGAGGACGCTGATAAATGGAGAGTCTTTTGGTAGCTATGAGCAACAGTGCCAGGATGTTTGGAATGCGTTTCTTTCCCCCCTAAATGCAAGTTGTTGCTTCAGAACTGGTCTGCGTCAACACCTAAACTAAGAATAGAAAGTCTGGTCAGCCTTAATGGGTTGGTGTCTGACGAAGTCTCTGCACTGGTTTGAAAACCTCGTTTGGCCTTTGCCAACTTGTCATCTATTCCAAATGCGAGATGTCTGTCTATTAATTAAGGGACGAGTATACTGCGCAGCAGTTCGTTCTGTTCTACTTTACGGCTGCTAAATGTGCCGTCAAGAGTAGAGGATAATCGTAAGTCACTAGTATCTGACCACAGATGTCTTGGGAATATTGCTCGCATCTCCTGGAATCACTAGGTAAGTAATAGTGAGGTTAGACACAGGGTATTAGGGAATGCTGGTAAATCACTTGATCAGGTTGTGGATCTTCATCGACTGGGATGGTTGGGTCATGTATTACGCATGCCCAAGCACCGATTACGACTGTGCGAAATGCTAACTAGTGTTGGGAACGATTGGAAGAAAGTTAGGAGCGGCCAAATCAAAACGTGGCATCAGTCCTTGAGGTCACTAACTTCTGGTCTGAGCCATGTTGGTAGATGCAGACTACTTGGTTGGGGTCTGCGTGACTATCGTATCCAATGGTTGGAGACTCTGTGTGACATGGCTCAGAATTGATCACAATGGTGTAGGTGTATACACCCTAAGTGTGCCCTTAAACAGTGAGATTAAAATTGCTGTATATCTTTCTTCCTGTACAATATCCTTATATGCAATCTTTATATATTACTTGGTGTTTATGAAAACCTACCCTTACTACGATTATTTCTGTTACGGCTGTTTACAATTTCGTACATACATGAATTGACAAAATGATAGTTCCCTAGGCGAGAAAACGTTACAGGTATCAGGAAATCATGAAGTCACACTGTTTGATGTGTCTGTTTCAGCCTATTGTTAATATTCATTACCATGTAGCGCAGATATTCTGAGGAACAGACCCAGTAACGAAAATCCAGTTTTAAAGTGTAGCTGTCTCTCTAATTTGGTTGACATATTAAGAGTTCCGCCTCCTCACTGCTGTAAAAGGAGTTTATAAAACCCCCTCTGTACACTAACGAATCTTCCTTGTCGTAAATATTTCTAACACAGACTACGTTATAAAAATACGAATTCGAAATCGGAAATAAGTACAAAAGGCAATGTCCCTCATGCAGGTTACCAACGGGCTTTGGATCACGCTTTAAGGTGAATTGAACTACCAACACATCCTATTTCCTCAAGAATAAACATCCTATATCATAATGAATTAACGACAAAATTTGTATTTAAAATAGTATTGTATACAATGTAAGGTATATATATATATATATATATATATATATATATATATATATATATATATATCAAAAATGAGTACAGAATTTAGTTGTATAGTCCAGAAAGGATTTATTCAATATAATTTGTTTCAATTGTTCAACAGTTGAGCTTCTCGTTCATGAATTTGCTTCATAACTAATCTAAATAATAATGGTAAAAGTATAAATAAATTTTGACTAACATTCTACGCATTATGTTAGATCAACTAGAGAAAAAAGGTAAACGGAATCTAGGCAATTGCTTTGATTTTTGCCATATATATATATATATATATATATATATATATATATATATATATATAGTCAGAAATTATTGTCAATACGTATCAGCATAGTGTAGTCAAAGTTCAGTTAAAATCAGAAAGATTAGATATAGGGTCACAAATATATTTCATATATATTCATATCTGTAATGCCGATAGGGAAGGTAGCAGAGGACCGTATAATCAAGATTAGGAAGTTATGTTGTGTAGTAATTGGACGAAAGTAAATGATGACCAAGAATAAAGCTCAGATAATAATAAAGTTAAGAACTATAAGAAAGTCAAGAAGCGATGCAACGATGTAATCAAGAGATGGAACGTATTGCGTAATTGAATTAGTGTCTTGCTACCAGAAATTGATAACTGTCTCTTTTGGACGTAAAGCAGACTGAACAGATTGCTAGCTTCAGCAAATTAGATAACTCACAGGTTAGTTTTTCATTAATTATCTGAAAGTAGTTCATAGTGTTCACCAAACGTACTGTGCCCAAGATATTTCTAGAAACAGCACTACCGAAAATTGTTAGTTCTTGTGACTGGAGATTTTTCGAAACAATCTAGGAATCTAAGGTAAACCCTTCTTTTAACTAAACTAATGTAACTGCTCCGAGGGATACAGATAAATCTATCCACATAACTAATCTTTACATGAAATAACCACATTAGACTGTAAATTCGATATCGAAGACATTCTATATATAATTATCAGTTTGGCTGCAGGATACGTTTTTGGTTAATAAAGTCCGGGACAGTTAGTCAGTCACGAGTAACATAGGACGTGACACATGTGCATCGACCGGAGTTGCCTACACTATATCGGCGCAGCAAAACGACATTGTCATCTAATTCGAGATGAGCAAAGTTGTGTTAAAGTTTCGTTCGATATGTTTTTAATTTTTCTCTGTTTGTCAATAAAGTTTTGTGGATAGTAGTTGGACGTCTATCAACGTCCCTCAGTTCAAAAAAACCGAATACGTATCCTTCTGTGCGAAATGATTCTAAGATCAATTTTTCACTGTGAACAACTGGACAAAAACTAATGAACATCAGGTATTTAGTGCCATAGCAGAGCAAGAGCAATTCTTCGAAGACATTTAGTCTGCGTATAACTCCCACATCTCCCAACCGTATTGCACAACGAAGCACACTTTTGCGCATTATACTGTTTATTTAGCAGGCAGTTGCATATCTCACCACTAATACAGGTGATGTAGGTTTGTAAATGCCATATGAGCCTTCTAACCCTCTTCTTAGATATTGTCTTTGACTAATTCATAAGGATTGATACAACTCCTGCATTAGGAAGTCCATACTTCACTCCTTATTTTTAGACAACAGTTTCTAAAAGTTTTTATTCTTGCTATTGAGAAGACTCCTGATTGTGTCAGTGTCTTTGGCAGGACCGGAAAGATACCTACCTCATTTTCAAAATACAATTGGTTCGACGTCTTCGTAGATCGTGCAAAATTTCATCCTCAGGGAATCTTTCATCAGGTTCTTCCACATTATTCAAATTTTCCTCCATATAACGCGCAATTGTTAAACCTATTTGAACCTCCTTATCGAAAGTAGATTTACTGGATGTAAATTCAGTAGACGTAGGACCAGGTAAGTGAGTAGAGGTTTGATTTGATATTTTTTCAGATGGGTAGGCTTATTATATTACAAAAAATTATGTGAACATTGGGTTAAGAAAAACGTAAACATATAAAAATACAGAAAAAAGTTTCAAAAACAAAGGTCACGGCGTTAATCGTATCAATTGATTAATACATCTCAATAACCAACCACCAGCTGAAATAATAGGCTTTGAGCCTTTATTTGAAAACTAGTGCAACGGCATTAGGCTACCTAAACAAAAGTGGATTGAGAGAATTCTAGTCTGCAATAAGGTATTTGGAATTAAAGTTGCTTGACAACTGATCTTCCGCGACAACAGCGGTACAGAGTTTAAGTGGTGAAAAGTGACCATCGCAAAGCTCTGTATCTACTTGATATTGAGTCACCTGGGTCCGAATCTGATGTTAGTTTCTCTAAGGAATGCGGACACACCTTGCCATTGAATCTCAGACAGCACAAAACATAGATCCAGAGCTTTCCGATCACTATCAGTTACTTAACACCAAAAAATCTGCACTATTAAGTTAGTCTGTATTCCAACTTAATCGATAAATTTTGATCAGTATTAAGTAATAAATGTGTCACTAGTTACTTCTTAGTGTTCAGTTAGTATAAGAGTGTATACATTGAAAATTCTTTCAAAATAATAGCAACTTGAAATACCATAACTTAGAATACTTATTATCCTAGGAGACCATATAAAACGTTTAAATCATGAAATACTTCAAAAAGAGAGGAATTTACATGGATGGTGTTGTTGATAATCCATTTCTTGTCCAATATAACTATCGCAAGTACTAGTTGTTAAGTGATTTGAATTCTTATCATTTCTTATTGACGGAGGAGTTGCAGGCCATATCCAACTGTCAGATTCAATTGATTGAGCACTTTCAGAGATATCAACCGGTAGAAATCGAGGGATACGAGGATCATAATCCACTAGTGTATTGTTATCAGCAATGGTAGTATCATTGGTCATAGTCATAGTTGTTGTCTGTTGGTGCTGTTGATAAGATGTTTTATCCACAGATATGCATAAGTTTTTATTCAGGGGGCGCTATAAATTAACGAATAACAGTTTTAATCATTTGAATGCTTATAATTGAATTATTCACCATCTTCGCTTTTTATACCGCAGACTGATCTTACTTAGGCAAACATTGAAAATCATGAAGCGCTGAATAGCCTTTTTAGTTTAGCATTGGATGGTGAGCAGATTGAAGTAGTTGAGAAGTTCGTGTATCTAGGTAGCTACATAAGTGCTGGTGGGGGCGTGAGTGATGAGATTGATGCACGTATAATGAAAGCCAGAGCGGCTTATACCAATCTGGGCCATCTTTGGCGCCTTCGTGATGTTAGTCTGGCTGTAAAAGGTCGGATCTACAACGCGTCGGTGAGAGCAGTTTTGCTCTATGCTTGTGAAACCTGGCCTCTCCGAGTTGAGGATGTTAGACGTCTCTCTGTGTTCGATCATCGTTGTCTCCGAAGGATTGCTGACATTCAGTGGCAACACCATGTTAGTAATGCAGAGGTTCGGCATCGTGTGTTCGGGCGCAGAGACGATAATTCGATTGGTGTCACCATCTTGAAACACCGACTTCGGTGGCTTGGACATGTTTTATGAATGTCGCCCCAGAGACTTCCACGCCGTGAATTATTTGCCGACTCTGGGACTGGTTGGAAAAAGCGGAGAGGAGGTCAGTGTATGACATGGTGTCGTGGCATGAAAGAGAGCTGCAAAGGGCTAGCTTCTGTTGGTCCTTCACGACTCCCTGGCTGGGGTCCGAGAGATGGTGCAACACAGTGGCTAGAGACGTTATCGGATATGGCTCAGAATAGAAGCCAATGGCGGTCCTGCTGTAACCTTCTTCTACTTTCTTCATAAAGAGTGGCTATAACTATCCTAACTGAGAGAGCTCTTCTGGTTGTACATTCAGTTCCCCCCATCACTACTCTTCTCCTTTTCTTTTTTTCCTTCTTTCATATATAACGCATCTTCTTCCTTCTCCCATTCTCATTATTTTGTGTGGCGCATATGTATCCGGTGCCCTTTGTACCAATATATATGTGATTAAATAAATATAAATAAATAATTAGCATTGGAATCCTCAATAGCGCCCATGAACGAGCCCTTTGGGAGTTTAACTCAGGACTTTAGGTTCGCCCACGAACGCTTAACCTCTAAACAAATAATCACTTGTAAGTAGATGAACATATACGTATCATGGTATATTTATGCGCATTAAGATCTAACTCACTATTAATGTACAGATAATATTACTATCGCATTTCAAACTAAATGTGTGAAATAGAACTAGACTTATGGTTCAATGAATAATAATCGGAAAGTTTAGATTAGTGAAATACAATTCCATTTAAAGTGATGAGACGAACAAAGAAAATTGAGGTGTGAAGATAATATAGGGACTAAATACCGGATAGTAAAAGAAGTCACACTCTAAATGTGAAGGTCAATTATACTACCTGGTTGCCCAAACCGAATTAGATGGAGTGGAGTTTTTCAACCTGGGACTGGTCAGCTAAAAGTCGAATACCTTAATCACTAAGACACCGCTCCAATAACTGGTAGCAACGGAAAGCGAATTCTTAAAAATAATAATAGTTGAGATCATGAATCAATTGAAGCTAGACCAACACGGAAAATCTGGAAGCACTGGATGGCCGTTTCGCCCTATTGTGGCGCTAGTGATACGCGCGCGGAGGTGTGTCCTGGAGTTCTAATGAGAAGCAGTGGCCATTGGAGTCCAACCACGTCTGTTGTGAGATAGTAACTCACTGAAGACGTTGGTGGATGTGTCGCTCAATCTCGTGGATCGGTTGAACTTAGACATTAACATCATTTGATACCGGCTCAGTGGTCTAGAGGTTAAGCGCTCGCGCGAGAAACTGATAAGTCCTGGGTTCGAATCTCGCGAGGAGGGATCGTGGATTCTCACTGCTGAGGAGTCCTGCAATGGGACGAAACGGCCATCCAGTGCTTCCAGGTTTTCCATGGTGGTCTAGCTTCAATTGATTCATGATCTCAACTATTAAAATTACTATAATATCCACAAAACCCTTTCTGATAACAAGTTGGATAATGCACTGGTTCAAGTCTCAGTATGGACATTGACAGTAGAGTGCAAGTACATACAGCTACCGAAAAACATATCATTCTGAAGACAAGTACAACAAACACTTGGTTAACTCTTGTTTAGTATGTGTTTGAACCGAAGCACATTTTTTATCCTCATCATTGGAATAATCGTTTCGAATTAAATGTTCCAAACACATTTCGGAAAAGCTTGTTTTACCAAATATCAATTTGTCTATTTTTGTAACAAAATAGTGGACTATTAAATCTCTGGAAATATTGCGGTAGATGAACTAATAATTCATTGTCTGGAACGAACTTTCTGGTGGCAACAGAATACATCTCAAATGTCAGAACGTTGGCTTTACCGATAATATATTAGATAGTTAAAACCCATTTTGAAAGGATCATAAATAAAGATTCTAGCAGAATAGCATGAATTCATTTTATTTCGTTTGGTTTCTTGCTAGCTGCTTACAACCTGTGATATTTAAAATCATAATTAGAAAAGTGGTTTAAATTACTTACATGAAAGGGGTTAGTTGGAAGTTATGTTGAAGACACATCAGTATAGTATAGGAAGGATGTAAGTAAATTTAATAGACTGAATATATACCTTATGTAAAAAAAAAGTCTACAACATTGATTGTGACAAGAGTTCAATGGGCCAGAAACAAGTGGTGACATGAAGAGTAAACGCTGATAAGAATAAAATGAGTAAAACTCAGTTAATAAGGTTACTAATCTGGAAGACAATTGAAATAAAAACTCAATATTGTAATAAATGCAAGAAAGAGTTAACTCATTACGTAATCACTTGTTACTGGCCGTTTGAACTGTTGCCACAATCAATGGTGTGGAGTTTTCTTTTACATAAGGTATATATTTATAATATTCAGTATATTAAACTTATTTACACCCTTGCCATTTTATACTAATGTGTCTTCAACATAACTTCCAACTAACCTCTTTCATGTAAGTAATTTAAACCCTTTTTGTAATTATGATTTTTAGATATCATAAGTTGTAAGCAGCTGATGAGGACCAACGAAATAAAATGAATCCACGCTATTGTGCTAGAATCTTTGTTCTTGCTCTTTTCACAATGATAAAAGGAACTATATGTATAAAACCCATCTATTCACAAAACAAAATTATTTCATACTTCCTGGTTAGATGATTTTTAGAGTAAACGGAAGGTAAAAACCGTTTCAGTGTGGTTAATGAATAGTAATTCAATTTGAAATGGTTTGCATTATCCTGTTGTTGATATTTTAGACTGAAATTCGGCCAGTCTCAGTTGTCATATGGGCAACGCACGTCCGTAATTCCATTGCTAACCACATTCCACATATTGTAAATGAGTAGTAATTTTAAACTTTGACCTACTCACTGATTGTTTAAACAGTTTAATATTAAAAACGTATTTAAGAACTTTGAGGGAGTCTAAACAGATTTAAATAAATTCACCGAATTGTTAAACTAAGAATTTGAAACTAACTAAATTAATTTTATGATCAGTGTTGAACACTCTTGATATCACTCACATTATTTGAACCATTTGTTATATTGGATGGTATCATATTCAATGGTGTTTGTAGTTTAACATTTCTTGATTGTGGTCGAACCATAACACGAATAGATTTGTGTTTTGCTTCCAAACCTGTTTTAGAAATAATTCCATCTGTTGTTGTCCCAACATCACGTATATTCGATCTTTAATAATAATTAAAACGAGTATTATTAACCATGGAGAAATAAAAGGAATAATACTTATGAGTAGTTATAGTTGTAGTGGTGCAATGAACAAATAAGTTGCGATCGCAGATAACTTAAGTTCGGAATGAAAATCACCGTAATATGACAATCGCTTCACAGCAGTATGGTTACCAGAAGACCTAAAGTTTACAGTTTGATATCAGCTAGCGAGGTATTCGCTGTAGAGGATTCTGGAAACAAAATGAAGAATCAAATACATTTAGTATTGCTTGTTTGAATCTACCCATCGATGTGTTAGGACTGCAACTGGTCAGTCTCTTATTGGCATATGTGCATACTGTGCGTATTGCCTCGATATAGCCTTGATTCACAAGCATGGTAAGCAGAGATGGATAGTGGCTAGCAGTGGAATTCAGGACGCGCATTTCGTCCTATTTGGGACTAGTCAGCCGGATGTACCTGCATCTCAGAGTTGATGTTCACTCTGGGACTCGAACCCAGTACCCTCGCTTCAAACGCCATGGCGTTATCCACTCGGCCACTGAGTCCTGATATCCACTTGCTTGTGCGATGGGGTGAAGTTTAAATTCATTTAGTATTGCTTGTTTGAAAAAATGAAGCATCTTTCATATACTTCTGCAGTCAGTGTTGAATTCTGAAAATGATGGACTAACCAACATACGTTGGGAAAATGCAAACAAACAGCACGTTCAACTAATACATAGTGTGTGTTTATTCTTATCACTACCGTCACTAAGTGATACAATTGTGTAATACGATGGTCGATAATAAGTTCTGAGATCTAGGAATTAACACCGATAACGTAAGTGGATAAAATATTGATACATGAAGAGTCATTAGAGGCACGAAATCTCAATTAATCGATCCTAGTTCGAGATGAGACATAGATCTACACAACAAGAATAGGCTCAAATTAATATAACATTCATTTTCTAATGTTATTTGGATGATCAAAGTTTAAGTTAAAATCATCTCTAGAATAAACATAAATATATAATACATATTATAGCTACTAGCTTCGACCTCCATGAATATGAGCATAGACAGAATGAATCAGACGAATGAAGACAACAGATTAAAGCTAGTTTAACATTTTTAATAAATTTACCATCTGATCACACCAATGCTTCAGCTTCACTACCATAGATGATCAAGTATTTAATGCTAGATATTTCAATATCAAACAGTAGATCAACGAAGCTATACAGTTAGGAACTAGTCGAATTCAGAGTGAAGTTGAATTAGCTGTTGTATATGAGATATGCCCCCAAATGCACTGGTACGGCCGAGAGTGGGGAGAGTCCGCTCTTCCTCTCCAAATTCTCTCACATGGCCACGCGTATATAGCCTCTGACAGGGAAGTCCTACTCACTGCCTTCTTGTGACGGGGGTGTTGTTTACGAAATTGAGAGGACGAAAGGCGAATGTCCGGCTGGTGGACACGGAAAGTGCACCTAAAGAAGTTGGAAAACCCTGATTCCAAACCAATAGTGCACATGGACTCCAGTATCCTGATGGAACAAATGACGTATGAATCAATCGCTGGTCACCGGCTACCATGGAACTGCATCTCCTTACGATGCTTCACTGCTTTGTGGATAAGACCTTTAGGTCAAAGGCTCGGGGTGTGGCCCCCGAAGAAAACCACCTGCTTCGGTTTGAGCACCTGGGGAGTATCATAGACCTCACACAAATCAAATGAGATTTGTGTGGCGCATATGTATCTGGTGCTTTCTTGTACAAATATTTACGTGTTTAAATAAATAAATACGAGATATACAAAGTGAACGAAACTTTACTTGGTACCGATAATTCTTAGAATGTAAATTATTCTTAGACAACTTTAAGCTAAATTATTTATATTGTAAAGTAATGAGATATATTGATAAAGGCAAAACAAAAACTTACTCATTGAACAAATTGATTGATTTTAAACAATTAAATGAAGCATTCAAAACACTTTGATTTGTTTGAATTTGTGAATCATTAGTTGAAGAGTTTTTTAAAATATCACATTGAACATACGTATCTTTAATGTGAATTTTAATTGGAAACGATTTGTTTGATTCAAATGTTGATTGACATATTGATGGTAGATTATAAGATGTTTTATTCTAAGAAAAAAATATATAAAGTCACTGATTAAAAAGTTTCTTTCTAATACTTAGTAAAGATAGTATAGCAAAGAATACAAAGGTTTGTGCCAAACAATTTACCAAATACGAATGTATACATTCCACATTGATCTATACTGCTTGAGTCAAGGCCACCTGGAACGAATTAAATAAAGAGAGTCTGGGAACTGCAGCAGCCCTAATTGTGTTATAACTTGTGGCCGAGTGGATGCCCAGTTAATGTGTGAGGTGATAAGACCGCCAATCAGAGAGCAGAGAATTATCGATTGGAACAGTGACACACGAAAACTGTACGAACAGTCTAGAGTGCTTACCGATCCTGCTTTCTGCCTAGCCCAGCCAGTTAAGTCCAGAACACTAATAAAAGCCTCTGCGGTATGAATCATTGTATTTCAAACATACTGAGTTTATATACCAAACAGACTGACCACATCGCGCCAATAAAATAGAAAATAACATTTGTACAAGATTTAGACAACTGTGGCTGTGAATGTGGGAGGCAGTAATCAATAAACTAGGGATAACTCAAGAGTGGTAAATCGTATAATAAGACTGATGATAAGGGGAACATGAATACAAACAGTTTACTTATTTAGCAATTATACGATAAAAAATATATGCATAATATTGGTCTATAAATGGATCCCAAAGTTACCATTCACCATTGTTATCGGGACACAACAATTTGGTAGTACATATGTGGCTCATATTGACATAATCTGCATTATGTAACAGTTTGGAGAAAACCAATTGAAAAAACACCGATAAAAATTAGAAAGACACTAATAAATAGGAGAAAACTGAATTTGGTGCAATATAGTGTTATCCTATAACCAGTGTCTACTTCGTAAGACTACACATTACATAATACATCATACTCTCTGACTTCCAGTGCTTTTATTATTGAAATAAAATTTAGTACTCTGAAGGTTTCTCGAAATCAAACACTGTTTACTACAAAATTGAATCTGTCTATGCCATAATTATTATATTCTAGTCATTCATTAGTCATAATTAAGTAAAAAGGAGATGAATCAATGCAATAACCTGGTATTCTGATGAAGATCATTGACCAAATCATTCAAATCTCAGTGATTGTGTTGGAAGTTAGAAATCCTTTCTCCCCTTGTACTTCGATTTTGACAGCTAAGTAGCATTACTAAACATCGACTACCACCATCCACACATGAAGAAGAAATATTTGATAAATTAGTTACATCAAATTAAAAAAGCATCAATTAAAAAGAATCCTTATCAACATTACAATTACGTTCAAGTGGTATATCTCACAACTTATTCACCAATCAAAATTCAATAACATGGTACATTTGTACCAAGTTATAAGATGATTATGACTCAAAGTAAATAACTGGGGAAATCTAAGAAGCATATTACGTAGCCTATTTGATGACCTCCTGGAGTATGAATCAGTGTATACTGGTCTTGAACCTCAGATAATTATACCAACATTTGATAGATAAATATTATACAAAGGGAAACTCAAGATACCATAGTATTATTTATTTATTATAAATTATACCTCTTCTCATCATAAACATCCATAATTCAAGACGTATTTTCTTTATCAGTAAACAAAAACAAAACTTACTTCCAAACTCATATTACCAGGGTGGAAATAACCATTATCTTCGTAACTTGTATCATGAATCTTAATACATTCATCATATGCAAACAGTTTACTACGTTCAAAACTATTCAACAATCCATTCATACTAAATTTATAACATGACTCCTCCATTAATGTCATATAAACATTACAAGGTTGTATAACACTTTCTATTAAACATAATGAATCATGGCTATCATTATCATTATTGTTTTTATTTAAGAAGAATAATCTATCCATACTAGATGTAATATAGTCAGATGAGAACATTGATTCTATGAATGAAGATGAGGATGATGGTGTTACACATAATGGAAATCTGATCGACTTATCATATGCAATTGATGAAACATACTTATAATTTTCAGTTTTATTCTGTAAATACTTTTTCAATGTTGCAGTATATTTATCATCGATATGAATTTTCATAATTAATGGTAGATTATGTTCATTCAAAGATGATAAGTGAAGTGTTTCGGTTTCCATTAAAGAGTAAATAACATTGACAAAGAATAATAATGATGATGATGATGTTGACAACTACTACACAATTCGTAAAAATGAAACCTGTGAAATTAAGTGCTCTTATATAAGAATCTATTGTCGATACAATAAAGGCTTTCTTTCTTATAATTGGTTAATTATTTCCATTTTTCGAAATGAAAATTATTCGCTAGTTTATTACTGATATTTCTATTATATATGAGCAATGCTTCGAAGACACCCATGATCGAATACTAGTAGCCTACGAATATCTCCTACTCTTACCGGCCATGTTTCACAGCCATAAAATAGGACGGAACGAACTGTTACGTAGTAAATCCATATTTTGGTTGGTAGACAGATATCTCGCCTAAATGTAGCTAGTTGGAAAAACAAACCTAAATGAAATGGACAAATATTTACGGATTAAGTAATAGAAAATGAAATACATGAATTGTAGATAAGGATAATGGAATAATTAGTTTCCATTTGCAGCAGAAATAAAAAAATAGATGGATTGTTGTTAACATAGAAATCTCCAACAACTGGTCAAAAAGGTTTCCAAGGCAACTTAGATAAATGGTTGATCATTTGATAAATTTATAGTTTGATCACTAACTAAGGATTTAAAAAGAACAAATGGAATGGAAAGATGATAAGTATAAAACATTACTTCTTATTTACCAAGTACAGATTTGTTTATTTATCTTAAAGCCATCTCCTAAGTATAAGGGGTGGTGTACACTACCTGTCTACTCAAACAGAAGTAGATAAGGCAGGAATCGGACGTGCATTTCAGTGGTTGAAGACCGTAACTGTTGATCTACTGCTCCAATATTAACATATAATACTAATGGACTTTAAAGATAACTAATACATAGTGAGAGACAAAGCTGTGTATACCGTTACAAGTTACAGTGCTTACATTTTATACAGTTTATATCAAAGACAGAATAAATTTCAGACTGAAACCTAGGATATTCGTTGACGAGTTACGTAGAGTTGTGACTGTTGTAATCATATGACAATCATGTAAGATTTAATTAAAGAAAGTCAACAGGTTGAAGTGATCATGAGATTTATGAGAACAGTAGTTTAAATGTGAGCAAATATTTTGACAGAAATTAGGTGCCAAATATATAAAGGATACTAAAAATGAAAAAAATTATATTTGAAATAATCTGCAAATATTAAATTGGTTATTTAACTTATTGTAAATCGTGTATTTCTCACCTGATTAGGGAATTGTGAATATTGTGGTAGAGTTATACTTGAGAATGGTGTCGCTAATTGTGTGTACTCATTAGATCGAGGATAAGATTCCTTGGAAATTTCCATTCTTGCTTGTTCCATACGACGACGTAAACGCCATTGTGCTAAAATATCATCTTCTGGATTTGATATATGAGAATAAACTATAAAAAAGTTATTGAAAGAATAAGATTCGTGTAAGGCAAAAAAGTTTAACGACCTGCTTTTGGTTTCTGATTATGGTTGAATTTAGCAGAATTAACAGATAAACTATTGAGATTTTTGCTGGGCTCTAATATTTGATCAATCCACCTGTAAAACAAAACCGACAAAACAAACAAGGTGGCAGTTAGCTATTTGGTAATACAAACAATTGAAAATCATAGGAGGAATGGATTCGAGAACGATGTGGTGTTTGTACAGAGCCGAACTAGGGGTCATAACTGATAGGATAAAGTTTATTTTTTATTATGTTCTAAAATAGAATCTTACTCAGTCGATTCACTTTTAAGTACTCAAAGAAAAAGTTGTTTTAAATTCAATCTTAGTGTTGCTCATCAAATAATGTCATAACATGTGAATCAAACTTTCAAGACAGAAGTTTTCACATTCATGTAATTCATTGTTTATTGGAGAGGAAGATTACCAACAGCTGACTAACTTTAAAAGGCTATATCCATTTTCCACCAGAAATTTAATTGACGACAGACTAATATCAGTTGAAAAATCATTAAAGCTTGATCACCGAGTAGTGGTCAATGTTATGTTTGTCTAGTACTTAGTGCTGATCGAGTTCCGACGTGACCACTCATCATAGCATGTACTATGTTTCGATGTTAAGTGTTTGGAGGTAATCACGAAATTCTTCAGTCTTCAGGAGCTGGTAGATTCGAACTCGAGTAACCCAGTTTCACAGTCAGATAAGTTAACACTTAACTTTGCTGGGCGCAAATGTGTTTCTTACCGATTACCTTCAACCACCTAACATCAGAACCATCATACATTGATCCATACTCTTCAAAAAATTTCCATATGATGTAAGTATATGGTAAAAATTAAATTCGAATATAAATGGCGAAATGAATGCACAATGATCTATAAATTATAACTGACTTTTAGATGCACTTTCAAATTTCTTAATGAAATTTTGTGACTGAGGAAAGGCTTCAACCGATTCAGGAGTGAGACAGTTATTTACCATTATTGTTGGATAATTATTGTACTGTATCGTGAACTGGTCTCGGTTGGGATTTTAAAATATTGGGTTCGCCTTGTCCCCCAAATGGTAGTGATCTATAGGTAGATCATAAATGTGGGAAAGATTCATTCTGCATACACTGTAATTATGCTATCATTTTATATCAGTTTAGTAGTGTACTAACTAATTTAATAAGGATCCCTTTAAAAATTAAGTCATAAGAGCTTACATCTTGATTAGGAATTTGATTGACATAAACCTTAATTACGTATAAATTACAAACCTGTGTAATATCTCACTTAATACAGTACAATACTTAGCAAAAAATATTTTTTCGTAAACTTTGTCTAACATAACAATATCATTCACTTAGTATTGTTTGTTTGAATCTTCCCATTGATGTTTAGGACTGCAACTGGTCAGTCTCTAATTGGCATATATGCATACTGTGCGTATTGCCTCGATATAGCCTAAATTCATAAGCATTGTGAGCAAAGATGGATACTGACTAATAGTGGACTCAATGGTCGAGTGGATAACGCGATGGCGTTTGAAGCGAAAGGTACTGGGTTCGAGTCCCAGAGTGAACATCAACTCTAATATGCAGGTACATCCAGCTGACGTGTCCCGAATAGGACGAAACGTGCGTCCTGGATTCCACTGCTAGCCACTATCCATCTTTGCTTACAATAACAATATAATATTAAATTTCATGCAAATGTCAAACATCAAGCTTATATAAGTTACTTATGGTGAAAATTAGCTAGCTGAATACGGCAAATTCAGCAACGTGATATACAGAAATTTACAGAGACACGGTATAAATATGCTAGAAAATTACCTAATGCTGATTTAACACAAATTTATTGATATGGGATACTTTTGAGATGATTTTAAGAAAATAATATGATCTTTTAAATTACAGGTTATGTATTTAATATTAAGTTGAATGATCTGGAGAGGCTTGTATATTCTGGTAACAGCTTTTATTACGTGGAAACATTGAAGACAAAAGGACACTGAGCAACTATTTCGTCCTACATTATGGAATGATGTAATATAACGCAACTCACGAAGTACGAGTTTATATACCCAGTTTCGAACTATATCCTCTTCATGAGAGAGGGATACTACCGGGCTATTGAAGCCAAAGGTAGAGCAGAGTTCGAACCCGAAATTTAAAGATTAAAACTTTGGTTCTTTAAACACTAAGCTATTGCCTCACAATTTTGGACTATTTGAAGATATGCAGTGATGAGCACATATGAGATCTGAATTAAGTCATACATAGCTCTAAGTGAGCGGAATGCATATAGATCACTAAATAGGAATCCAATGGACATTTTTTCAACTTTATTGGGTTATTTAATCGTCGACTGTTTTCAGAAGTCTATCGGCTGATATTAATCCACGATAAAACGTATTCATACCTAGTCATACTTTTAATCGAAGTTTATCAACTGCGCAACAAAATCTAGCGAGTCGGTTAAGTGACTAATTACCATGGTGAATATTATTTCGTGTTTTCATATCCAAAGACAATTCTTCTGTAGGGGGAAGTGACGTTAAAACGTAGAGTAATCCAATAGTATAAGATGTTGTTACGTTGATTCACTTAACTAAGGAATTACAATCGAACCTAAAAACTGTTGTATAATATTAGTCATGCTCACCGTTGTATACAGATACTTTTTTCAGCAATGTATTTTAGTCATTTCATTGCATTATTCAATACAGGTGGGAAACTCAAACAGAAGCACAATTACATTTTATGCACTACGTATGTTAGGTACTTACATAATTGCAAAAACGTAAAGTTTAAATTATATGGTAATCAAGTAAATGAATAATTAAAACATGTTCACCTCATGCTGAGTTATAAAAGTGTCATTTTATCATAAATATAGGTAGTCATCAGCTTCTTCATGAATACCCCCCCTAGTTTACTTGACCCATTCTGTTGATTACCGAACAATTAAAATTTTAGTATCTACATTATTATTGCTACCATTGTCATTGGATTATTTTATTGATGATCAACCAAAAAAAACGGATTATATGAACCAACTTTTAGAAATGATTCTATAACAAGCAAAGAACCATGAACATATTTTTTCATGCTCTCATCAAAAATGACATTTTCACATTTTAAGCAGGTTACTATTCTCATAACGATAAATAAAACTTATAGGTCAGATGGTGGTTGGAGGTGGTGAACAGGAAACCATGGACCCGGGTTTCGTGCTACTTGGCACTCATCAGCACGCAATGTCGAGCCACCTAGACTAGTGGCCACATTGCAACTTGATCGATAGCATTCGATCAGCACAAAGAAGGACTTGACACGCATGACATTGATCACCACCCAGTGATCAATCAATTGTGAAAACTTATAGGTCTTATGGGAAATATATTTGGTCATTGAATTGGAATTTATTGAGTAGTTTATCTAGTCTCAACTGTTGTTACACCATCATAACAATAATAGTAACTAGAGGTTATAACCTCCAAGTTTATAAATTCTGTAGATTCAACAGTTGGTTGTTTTCAGTGTATTATTTTAGTAACATCTAACTTTTTTTCAGAAAATCAAAGTTCCCATTAAACGATTTATTGACATTACTTATCGGGATCACATTTATCATTGATCTGTTGAATAATACTAAAGCTCAATAGTCAAAACCCAGTTCATCTCTACTCAATTTCGAGTCAAACGTTCAGACTAAGGATTAGTGATAAAACCCACTCTCACGAGACGATATAGGTGGAATGTAAATTGAACTTGGAAATGGATACCGATTACGTAACTTATCCACTAACTAAAACATTTTTTTCTATTTGTCACTCTTAAGTTTGTTGTGACTTGAACTAGGAAGTTAATAAAGAACTCTGAAAAAATTCATCTTGATTCCATTAGTAGGTCATTCAATAGTTAATCGACAAGAGCGAATGTAAAATACAAGCAAATGAAGAAAAAATAGGAAAATATGGTGAAAATGATTGGGAGGAATGATGAAACTGTTTAGAGAAATTGTGCTCGCTACCCTGCTCAAACGTTACGAGCTCGATTTCATGTAGAGTTGTGGGTACAAAATAACAGAGCAATAAATCTTTAAAGTGGTTGAAAAAATGTCATCTAAAAGTAATTTACATAACGTTGACATAGTTAACTTTCACAAGTAAAACGTGTATGATACTTAAAATACATTACGCAACGTATAGAATTTGAAAGTACATCATTGAACACTGTATTTATGGATTTAACTATGAAATAATCATGTCCGTGAATAACACTTTCATGACTGGACGAGGTAAACAAATTGAAAGCTAGAAGATAATCAGTATGATACTCCAAATATGTCAATAAAATTTTATTAACCAAGACATGTAGTGTTATATATATAACAGAAATTGATAGTCTTTTCGCAAAATATTACTCAGTCCCTTCAATTTACACCTTAAAATAGTACGTAATACACACAAAAGAATTAATGATTGACTTACTGCGATATTTGATTTTTAGCAAGGTATTCTTTATTATCATCCTTCTCTTCTTCCAACTCTTCACCGTCATCATCATTGTAAATAGATGTTTGGTTGACTATGTCGGACAGCTTTTGAACATCATAGTTATCGTCATCATTGTCATCTTGACTAGTTACACAAATAGAGTCTTCACTATCTCGATGTTTAGAACATTTGATATTTACACAATCATTTTTAGATATCTTAATACCGCATTGATTTTGTGTAATATGATTCAATTTAGAAGTTAAATAGTTATACTGTAGCATATGGGAAGAAATAAACAGAAAGATATTACTGAGAAATATTTTATCTACTTTGTTTCGCATATCATAACTGTAGGGATATTACAATGATGGTGTTGTGTTGTGTACTTTTTCAAGACTATCCAATATTGATCTTTTTAATGTTACCGAATGATTTAGAGACATGTGGTCTAACGAAACACACAAAACTGGATTCCCTCTTTGTCCTATTCTCCTGGAATTCGCAACAATTCACCTGATTTTGTGAAACAAGGTATACTGAGTGTTCGATGAACACTTTGTCCAAGAGGGTGGGGGGGACATTACCTCACAAAGTTAGGAAAAGACAACGGTAGTTGTATTAAAAAAGCAATTGGACAGCATTTCGTGAACACTAGCTGCCTAGTTAAGATAGGTTTATCAATTAAACTCCCCTGCAAATAGAACTGAAACCTACTCAAACATATATTCTTCCGCCTCCAATGTATTGTTGAGACTCTCACCATACGTTTGTGAAATCCCGAGATAAATGCAAGAAGGAAACTTTTCCGACATCACATCTTACCAAAGACTTTTCATTTAAAACCTTTTATCATTTGAAATAATGTTTCTTCTCGTCATTAAAATATTTTTGTTTTAAAACATCAAGAATCACCTTTTAATAACATGAATGAACTTCAGCCCAAACCTACTTGATCGCTGGACCTCTCAGATAAATTCCACTTTCGAAATCTATTCCACCACACTAACAAATTCAGTTTCGCTATTATTGGTGTGTGTTTGATTTCTTAACGCACTTGCACTCGACCCCTAAAAAAGTTAGAACCCTGCACGTTTTTTCAACTAACAAATTCGAACTACTTGTTATTGCACTTCAGTAGCATTATGTATATGATGTCAAAATGAGTGCAGCTCTAAGTTAGATGAGTGCGTTTGAATTTAGATTTTTTGAGACTATCAGCAAGAACCTATTTACTTCAATCTTCTGATTATTAGAGTCAATCACTAAGGCTTTTAAGGGACTTTAGGGTAATTTTTGACCCTTCAGAATCTCAACACTGCATCACTCAGTGACTCAATCAAAAATGTTACCATATAGATTCAAAATATTAACAAATTGGTGATTTTAATAAGTGTAGCAAAAAGCAATTACAGTAACGGACAGTTGAATATAAGAGAATAAGTAAATAATGAGTTCAAAGGGCAGAAGTTTAACCACTATAAACCAAGACATTGTTCAACGTGAACATTTTATTATGCGAAAATCTGTTACCAGTTATCCTAGGTTCCCTGTTCAAACCACTGAATACATTTCCCAACCATAAAACATTTCAATACGTCCCTCTATTTCGAACTTATTTTGATTAATTAGTTTAAAACTGTGACCACGCAAAGTATTCATGTGTCTTCAAAAAAAATTTTAAAAAAACTTTCCTGATGCATCAAATAAGAAATTAGTACTCGGTGGACTGGCCGGAAAAACTTCCAAATGAAGATGAGTAGTGAGGAAATATTTGAATATGAACAAGTTAAATGGATATGAGGGAAGAAAGCACCATATGCACTTATACTTATTTTTTTCGAACATATTATCATGAATATCTTAAAATGGTGAAAGAACTATAAATCAGAAGAGGTTTTGTAGAGATTAAAGTATTTTCATAGTTGAAAGCATGAGTCAATTGAAGCGAGTACAGGATCGTGGATGTGCACTGCTGAGGAGTC
The DNA here is from genome assembly GCF_000237925.1 of Schistosoma mansoni. Classification (NCBI taxonomy): domain Eukaryota; kingdom Metazoa; phylum Platyhelminthes; class Trematoda; order Strigeidida; family Schistosomatidae; genus Schistosoma; species Schistosoma mansoni. Next base: position 61,119,428 of record NC_031495.1, on the reverse strand, counting down.
CCACAATAGGACGAAACAGCCGTCCAGTGCTTCCAGGTTTTCCATGGTGGTTTAGCTTCAATCGACTCATGATTTCAACTATGAAAAAGAACTATAAGTAAAATATCCATCCAAATATCAATTACAAATATGTAGGCAGAAAATGTCTACAATTTTCGTAAATGATTGTTAGCTTAACGCTATTATCAACTAATGAGGAAATTTTATACAAATTTTCCCATCGAAAAATCTAAATAAAACAAGAGCAACGAATGTAGCACAATAATATAAATTCGTTTATTTTATGGACCCTTCAGCTGTTTAAAATTTGGAAATAATAGTAATAGTTATTTAAAACTTATGTACATACTACATATCTTATTATGAAGAAAGGGCAATAAATGTTGAGGATGCAGAGTCATAAATGCGCACTATTGAGGAGTTATATGTTGGACAAAACGGGTATACAGGTTTCCAATGCCCGATTAAGATTAGTTGCGATTTAGAATATGAAAATTCTACAATTCCCACAAAATTCCTCTGTATTAATAATCCAATGACTACCAACGGTAACAATGATTTAATGGTTGAATATTTATATGTTAAATATTCTGAAAATTTTAGCGTAAAAATAGACTGATTGAAGAACATATGGAGACAGGTTGCAAATTTTATAAAGACAGCTGTAAAAACATAGATTAACAGAGTAAAACAAAAACAGAGCTAAAAAACGGATGACCCAAGAATGGAATGAATAATTGGAGGAATGAGATAAGATATTACTCTCATATTAGAACGAGACAGGCTTCCAGTGGTCTAACTTAGATCGCTTCACGATTTCCATGAAGCCACCATAATAGTCCGAAATTTATAACTATATCCTTTTGGAAGCATAAGTTCGGTTCCAACTATCTGATAGATATAACATTGGTGAGACAGAGTCAATTCGAAATTGTTTGCTCATTGATAATTTTGAGGGATTTTAGGGCATCGCCGTTGTGACTGTTATCAAGCAGATGACAGGCAAATACATTTCCAAAAATATGTTTAATTTTTAGTATGGATTGACGCGGAATGTACTGTGATATATGAACGAGGACCTTACTTTCTGTCCTTCAAACGGAAATACTTTGAAACGTACATGTAAAATGATAAACACGACTGGAGGTAACTTATAATGGGAGCCTACCCACCTTTGTTTGTTCCATTGGGCAATCAGTTTGATACAGGGACACTAGTTTAGAGGCTGGATACAGTCTTTTTAATGCAGCGATTAGTCTAATATTAGTATTGTCAGCTTTTTCTTTACCTTTATAGGTAAACTGTGGAGAGACTGGTCTTCTCTCAGCCATAAAACATTCCATTTTCCCTAGTTCATGTTTTCTCATTATTACTGATGAACATTTGTGGGTAACTATTATGCCGCATACATTTCTTAATTATTATTGGTTGAGATCATGAATCGATTGATGTTAGATCACCATTGAAAACCTGGAAGCACTGGACGACCGTTTCGTCCTAGTATGGGACTCCTCAGCAGTGCGCGTCCACGATCCAACTCGCGGGGTTCGAACCCAGGACCTTCGATCTCGCGCGCAGACGCTTAGTCTTAATTAGTTATTCCCTCCCCAATATTCTCCACTCAGTATGATTTTAGCACACGACAGAATAATGTTCTAAGCAAAGCTTGTATATAGCACATTGGACGGAAACTATTGGAATTTAAAAAAGGCGACTCAAAGTGTCTTTTCGATGAATAGATCTTTCAGTTTAGACATGTTTATCACGTTGCATACTAATATAAAGAAAACTAAACTTGCTGTTATGTTCGTAGTTCACCATCAACCGTATATTAAAATAAACTTTACTGAGATTCAATATGTGCGAGACATATCTGTATCTACTACAAGAACAAAATATGTTGTCAGCATACGTAACGTATGGTTCTGCTTCATTAATTATTGGCCTCATTTTGGTTTGCTCTAATCTAACAATAAGAATATCTACTGAGATTGAATACAAGGTCATGAAATAATCAATTTGAAGTTAAGTTTTGGTCTTGTATTTTCAATCCTATTACATCCAATGTTATTTTATTACAAGGAAGTCGCAGCAGTTGAACATGGGAGAAATTTAATATTAACAAATGACAAACGACTAGAGTTTATAGAACAAATAGATAACAATGTATAATGAAACGTTCATATACACGTGATTTGTGTTAATATTACCTAACATATATAAAAGCTAAAAAACACTCGAAATATGTAGACCTTAATACCTGGTGACGACGATCACTACAGTTTGAGGCTGATGACGGTGAGTGAGATAGGTGAGGTCTGGGGGGTTTTCCTAGAACTCTGAAATGAAATTAGAAATTAGGATTCGATGAGTAAAGTGAAAAAGATTCATTAGTTGTTAGTCTTAGAATTTATGATGATTCTAAAGGTAATGATTATGTTCCATAAGTTTTTGTACTCGCCGTTTAGAAGATTAGTTTGTTCGAGAGTATTTGAGGTGAAGATATGCTTTTTTATGTGTTAACACACGAATAAATCGGAAGAAAAACGCTTGCTCAAGTAACTACTGAATAACATGGATATTAGTGAGCTTACATTGTGCACTAAGTCAACACCTTGTTGTATTGCCAAAAAGTGTTTTTCAATTAGCAATATGTATTTGGTGATTATAAATTAGTTACATGGTTAAAAAGGTGTAGATGGATGACATGTGACGCGACAATAATTAAAACTTAACTAACATAATAAAACACTAATAATGCATTATTCTTTCCAAGGATGTGTAGAAGTTGGAAAGTGACGACCGCCTTCATACTTTTAACACCACTCGAGCTAATCTTGTTTACAATATAGCTAATTCCTCACTTTCAAATATTTCTCCTACTTCCACTACCAATCCATCTCTTTTATCTTCGACTTTGACATGGACAGCCGATCAGAAGTAGTCTAATGGAAAGATAAGTCAACAACAACCAGAAGTCATATAAAAGTCAAGTGCATTTTATTCGGTAGCCCAATATACTTTCTCGCCCAAGTAGTTAGTTGGAAGGTTAGTGCGTAGCACACCGGACATTGCACGAAACAACAAACTTTTTCCCAATATGCTACCAGCCCTACCAATTCGAGCTCATGCAATGCAAACTCAAGCTTCTTGAAATCGCTTTTTAAGATATGTTGGCGTTGTTTTTGTGGTGCGCCGGCTGGTCTGACTCCTTTTTGGATGAACGTATGAATATACAATGAATATAAATCTTCCATTTAACTTCGTACATCACCTAGGCTAACCGGTTTGTGTAACGGCAGTAATAAGAAGCCTAATACAGGGTGGTGTTGAAGGAATTTATTTTGAGCATCCGTTTATCCAGACAGAAATTCAGAATAAGAAGCGGGAAAGAGAAGCGGATCAGAGAAGGAAAGTGAGCTAACTCGATTTAATCAAGCGTGACTCATTATTTATATTCAGACCGAAAATGAGTTACAGACACGTAATGAATAAGATCATATGAAACAGTCAGGGTTAATAAACGAATAACTGACAAGGTCAAAATGTAGCTTCAGACGAATGAATAAATTGGTCTACCCAGAAGCTACAATAATCTATTTGGGCACGACATAGTACCAGCCACTATATTATCAATACTAAACCCCTACGCCTCTTCTAACAACCAGAACAACAATGAATATAGGTACATGGAATGACCGAACAATGTGGGACACTGGGAGAGCCAATCAAATAGCTGTAGGAATGAGAAGATATAACATGACGGTTCTCGGAAAAAGTGAAAATCACTAGAAGTAAGCTGGAGAGAAAAAATTAGACTCGAGAGAGGGGCTTTCGTACTCTGGTCATGAAAAAAATCCGTCACGCACACATGAAGTTGCACTGATCCTGTCCAAAGAAGTACGGAAAGCACTTATAGGAAATGAATTTCGTGAACCAAGAATCACCAAAGCATACTTCGAAACAAAGAAGAGGGAATCACAATGAATGTTAACCAGTGCTATGCATCTACCAATGACAGCAATGAAGACGATCAAGCGGCCTGCTTGAATATTTGGGCTACCTGCTCCTGCCATCTAGATATTTAAACAATTTATATGTTATTTGTTTGTTTCAACAGATCATGTCAATTAGTTGCATAACGTATTCAGGTGCGTTTGTGAAAAGTTCACGCTTTTGAAAATTACCTATATCTAGTTCTTAAGATGTCCAAAATTGATGAACACAGTTATTATGGTGCCACAATGAATGTGATATCGCAGATACGCTAAACCACAAAAAACACCTTCTCCTGATGCGGACTAGATCCGAGTAGCTGAAACTGATTGAGCATAAGTAATATGTTTTAGGATCTAGTGAAAATCTTTTGTGTCAGTAATAAGTAGTTTTAAAATGAACCCTAGCTCGTAACATTTTTAGCATCAGTTATAACTGATGTACATTTTTATCACGGCTATACTTTCCAACCCAAATCCAAATAATTTGACCTTTATCCGCCACTTTATTAAATAATTTACTATTTAATCGCTTTTTTATCATGTAAAACTGTTTGCAACTGCTTGCTAATTTTCATTATCATTAGCTTTATAACCGTAACCTTCTCCGAAGGAATGATAAGTCGTTAATAATTTTGAAGACGGTATACTTTAAGTGATAATATTCAGTTTTATTATAGCCATGACATTTTCTTTTCTTCAAATGTCACTGGATCAAGTACTTCGCGGTTTCATCATAGTTAAATAGAAGTGAGTTTGAGATATTGATCATAAAGTGAGACCAATCAGTTATAATGACAGTAGCGGGCATAACAACTCAATTAGAAAACAACTTCCGTACCGGTCACCAGCCATGTATTCCAAACCCAGCGGTCGACCTTGTCAAATGACAGTAGCTAGTGTAACACTTATTATGTGTCGCTAAACAAGACAGAGTAATTAGAATCTAGTGTTGTGCTGCTCACCAACTCTTTCATAATTGCTTTTATTATTTTTTATTTTCAGTTCACTTACTGACAATTATTCATCATACTCTAAATAAAGGTATTTCATATTCAGATTTGTATAGTAAGGACAGAAGGCCTATGGCATATGTTGTTCCTTTTCTAGTATGCTTCTATGAGTGTCCAGTTTTCTTGTGAATGAGTCAATTGAAGGTGGGGACACCACTGCTTCGGGTAACAGGTTCCAAGTATTGATGACTCGGTATGAGAACCAGTATGTTATGTCCTCTGAGATGTCCCACTCTGGTGGGAAGAAAAGGAGAGAATATATGAAGTCCGAAATCATTTCTTAGTATTTCATACATCAAAATCAAATCACCTCTCAATCTGCTCTAGGACAGAGTAAAGAGGTCTAGCTTATGAAGCCGCTGTTTGTATGCTAAACTCGTAGTTCTGGAATTGCATGGGTAGCTGCCTTCATTACATTTTCTAGGATATTCGAGACATCTTTTGGCTATAGGCTTGCAGCGTGAACTCAGTTCTGAAGTTTAGTTCTCACTAATGTTGTGCATGCTATCGTGAACATGGTAGTATCTAACTTGGTTTTAAGGCCCATAGGATTCTCAACCCCTTAGATGCAAACCTCCAGGCAATGGGCAGTGGTTTTAAGATCATGACTCACTGTCACTGCATGGTCCTTGTGAGAATGGACTACGGGTACAGGCACTTTCACTGTGCTGTACCTATTTACTTTTGTATCCCTAAAGTTCATTTAGACACAATTTGCCGCGTTGGTAGGCATCAGTCACTCTTTAAACTAGTAATCACAATATTTAAGTCTGCCTGAAGAGCACATGCATCTACATCTCTAGCTATTACTCGCCAGAATTTTATATCGTCAGCGTATAATAACATTAGGGACTTTACCATACTTAAGAGATCATTTACATACAGTATAAAAAGTAAAATATCCAGGATAGAACCTTCAGGTACTCCACTAAGTACTGGTCTCTAGGCCATGTTGTTCGCTGTTTAACAAGTTGTCAAATTGTGCCAACTTTATTTCCTATTTCCTCTGAGATTCACAGATTCTAATAATGCCTCTGAGTCAAATTCCCAGTTTACAAACGATGATGCAGAGTTAATTGCCTCCATGTCTGCCTTCCGTATGTTAGGACGGGCCAGTGCAACTGTATGACAGGCCATCTCAACCACCGACCCCAATAAGATGGCCGCATGATCGCTTCACCTTAGGGGAGGGGGCGAAAAATTCATTTCACCGATGTCATCATAGTGTGTGAAGACCAAGTCCAAAAGGGACGAGGAGCTTCGTAGGTCACATCTGGTTCGATTTCTAATATGTTGGAATGAAGGTTCCTGACAGTTTGCAATCAGGTGACCTTATCTATGACCCTACTTCTAAGTTTACCCAGTTTATATTCGGTGCATTAAAGTCACCTACTCCGAGGCTTTTACCCCTATTACACCAGGACTTTAGTTTGCTTAGGAGGAAGTCATCTACTACACACTTTGGACTGCAATATACTACAACTAATTCAATATCTTGCCGTCTACGTTTCAGCCTGCAACTCACCAGTTCACATGTCCCTGAAACATGTGCCACTATTTTAACGACCAGTATGGTTAAGGTACAGAATTACCCTACTGTAAAATCCAAACTAATGTTTGGCTGAAGAATAACTGTCTGAGTAGATTAATCACGCGTTATCGCCTCTTTGAGGTCAGAACAAGGTGTTTGGGGAAATATACATTATTACCTAGACAAATATTACCATTCAGTTATTCAACCAATAATTGTTCCTTCAATAATCGATCTGAATTACAATAAATAGACAAATTGATAAGGAATGTAGAAAAATTATGGGGCGCGCCGAAAGATGAGTGTTGTTCTATCCTTTCTGGATAGATCAAGTAAAAATCCATTCAAAAGATAATGGTTTCTAGCTTTATAACAAAAAGTGTTTCCAATTCTGGAAAAGTGCTTCAATTCACAATCGAAATGCACTATCCCAGTCACCTCAAGCAACACAATCAAAAGGGGAACAATCAGTATGACTGCCGCCAGGATTAAAAATCAACTAAAACAACATAAACACAGTTCAGGATGAAACATAGAGACTCAGTAAAGGTAAAAGAAAAATGGGAAAACTATAACAAAATAAAGTATTGCTATATCAAATGACATCAAAAAGACTAACAAAATGTATAACTAAACAAACCAATAAGAACAAGTTGTAAATGTATGCATGGAGGGATTTTCACACACAAAACTTTCAAAATGGATCTCAAAACCACCTTTTCTACGGTTTAGTCTATCAGCCCGAATGAATATAAACCAGACAACTGAATTTCATTAACAAACACTTCTGACATTAACCATGTTTCTGAAACGGCAAAAACATCCGGTTTTTCTCTATATACCGTTGTCTTTAGGTCTGCCATTTCCTTCAGTAGGCTGCGAGTATTTGTGTAGCACACCTTTAATTCTTCGGAGAACTTTATTTTACCACCCACAATGGTTTGAGGATCGTTTCCCTCAGAACTTTTACAATGTGAAAACCATTAAGGACGAGGTTTCTTACACCGAGCAATTAAATGTGACTGAGCTCTAGCCAAGTCATCCGGTAGTTGGGTTACTGAATATCGAACAGATCATCCATCCCTGTAAAAGTCAAGGACAACGAACGCACATAAGTTAATCACACGCCATGGACTGGCTCATGAGGTGGTGGTCTCACTGATATCTCTATACTCATTCTTGCTAATATATTTACGTAATCACACGCCTTGTGTTATGCAGTCTTCAGAGCAGCCTCCAATAATACGACAGAGATAATCTATGTAAGTGATAGGCAGACGGCGCTCATTTATTATTACTTCTGTTGCTCGTCTCCTAGTACAGTCAACCAGGCTGAGATCCTCGAGGACGTATATTTCCGATCCAATTTGCGTGAGTTTCCCAGTATCAGGTTTCTTTCTTCAGCAATAGCAAAGGTAACCTTCAAGAGGCGGCTTTTCTGAGTACTTTCAGGATCCACTTTTTGTCCTATTCTATAAAGCTTACAGATGCTTACTTTGGAAATTGGTTCCGAATGTCTCATTTTAATCCAGAGCTGGGCTCATGATAAGGTTCTCTATCTCCTCGAAAGCAGTGTTCTCCTCATCTACTGTTACCTTTTTATTTTTGGGCGAATTTCTATGTGCAGCAGCTCAATCTCCTCTAGTATTAGCAGAGACCTTGTAGAACACCAAGCGTGATAATGGATCTCAGTACCTTTTATATGCAGCCGGTGTGAGTCCAGTGTACACATTGTGATACCACTTATTGCAGTTGTCACATTGAATCCCATCATCAACCGGGAAATAGCATGCAGGTCTGCTACAACCATGTTCTACGTGCGCCATTAATCTGTTTCGTGATCTCAGCGAAAACTGATCTCTAGATAGAGCGTCTTTTAAAGCTTGAAAGGTGACATACACAAACAAAACCAGAGGTTTGTATATAACTGCACCGAACCACAATAAAAAGATAAAAAAATCCGACTTTGATAGCTACAAAAAAGACCTTAACACCTATGGATACAAAAATACTCGAAGATATACTCAAAGAGCAAAAATGAATACCAGTGTACTTAGTTTTTGTATCTGCACTCCAAAATTGCAGATGATAAAACTTCTCTAGAGAAAAGAGGTACTCTTGAGGATTACTTTACTTACTTACTTACTCCTGTTACTCCCAATGGAGCATAGGCCGCCGACCAGCTTTCTCCAACCCACTCTGTCCTGGGCCTTCTTTTCTAGTTCTATCCAGTTCTTGTTCATTCTTCTCATGTCTGTCTCCATTTCTCGGCGTAATGTGTTCTTTGGTCTTCCTCTTCTCCTTTGACCTTCAGGATTCCATGTGAGGTCTTGTATTGTGACGCAGTTGGGTGATTTCCTCAAGGTGTGCCCAATCCACTTCCAGAGCTTCTTCCTGATTTCTTCCTCCACTGGATGGAATCTGGTTTGTTGTCTCCCACAGTAACTTGTTGCTGATAGTGTCTGGCCAACCGATCCGAAGTATCTTGCGTAGACAGCTGTTAATAAACACCTGTAACTTCTGGATAATGGCTTTCGTAGTTCTCCACGTCTCCGCCCCATACAGTAGAACTGTCTTGACATTTGTATTGAAAATTCTAACCTTGGTGTTGGTTGACAATTGTTTTGAGCTCCAGATGTTCCTCAGTTGTAAATATGCTGCTCTTGCTTCGCCGATCCTCGCCCTCACATCTGCATCAGATCCACCGTGTTCACCACTGTTGCTGCCCAGATATGTAAAGGTTTCCACATCCTCCAAAGCTTCTCCGTCAAGTGTAATTAGATTGGTGCATATTGTATTGTATCGGAGAGTCTTGCTTTTCCCTTTGTTTATATTGAGACCTACTACTGTTGAGGCTGTTGCTACACTGGTCGTTTTCTCCTGCATTTGTTGTTGCGTTTGTGATAGAAGAGCCAGACCATCTTCGAAGTCTAAATCGTCAAGCTGCATCCTGCCTATCAATTGTATCCCGTGATTTCCTCCAGATGTTGACGTCATCATGATCCAGTCGATCACTAGGAGAAAGAGAAAGGGTGAGAGTAAGCAACCTTGCCTGACACCGGTCTTCACCTCGAATGAGTCGGTGAGTTGTCCTCCGTGGACGATTTGGCAGTTTAGTCCATCATAGGAGTTCCGTATGATATTGACTATCTTCTCAGGCACGCCGTAGTGTCGAAGAAGCCTCCATAGTGTCGTCCTGTCCACTCTATCAAATGCCTTCTCGTAGTCGATGAAGTTGATGTAGAGTGATGAATTCCATTCGATTGATTGTTCCACAATGATACGTATAGTTGCGATTTGATCTGTACACGATCTATCCTTACGAAATCCAGATTGTTGATCTCGAAGTTGGGCGTCTACAGAATCCTTCATCCTGTTTAACAATACTCTGTTGAAGACTTTTCCTGGTATTGAGAGAAGAGTGATGCCCCTGCAGTTGTCGCACTTGCTGAGATCACCTTTCTTTGGTATCTTGATGAGAAGTCCTTTTTTCCAGTCTATTGGTACTTGTTCTTCGTCCCAAATCTTACTGAAGAGGATGTGGAGTATCTTGGCAGTTGCTACCAAATTTGCCTTCAGTGCCTCTGCCGGGATGTTGTCTGGTCCTGCTGCTTTGCCGCTCTTGATTTGTCTAATGGTCATGCTGATCTCTTCAATTGTTGGTGGGCCAATATCGATTGGGAGGTCTGTGGGTGCTGCTTCGATGTTGGGTGGGTTCAGTGGAGCTGGTCGATTCAATAGTTCTTTGAAGTGTTCTAACCACCTGTTTCGTTGTTCTTCAATGTCGGTGATTACTTTGCATTCCTTGCTTTTCACTGGTCTTTCTGGCTTACGGTAATTTCCAGCAAGTTTCTTTGTTTTATCATACAAATGTCTCATGATTCCCTTCCTTGCCGCCTTTTCCGCTGTCATTGCTAAATCTTCCACACATTTACGTTTGTCGGTTCTGATGCTCCTCTTCACTTGCTTGTTTGCCTCAGTGTATTCGGCTTGTGCCTTGACTTTTTCTGCTCTTGTTCGGCTGACATTGAATGCTGCCTTCTTGTTCCTCCTTTCTCCAATCGTATCCAGTGTACCAACAGTGATCCATTCCTTGTGATGGTGCTTCTTTTGGCCCAGAACCTCCTGACATGTTGAAACGATTGTCTCCTTGATACCTTTCCAGTTGCTCTCCATGGTAGTTCCTTCTCCATTGAGTAGATCATGAAAGGCCTGGAACCTGTTGCTGAGGACTATGTTGAATTTGTTGAGTTTGTCAGCATCTCGAAGAAAGGCCGTATTAAACTTTTGTGATGTTGTCCAGTGCTTCTTGAGTTTTAGTTTCATCTTGGCGACCAGCAAATAATGATCTGATGCTATATCAGCTCCTCTCCTGGTTCTCACATCCTCCATCGTCCTCCTGAACTTTTTGTTGATGCAGATATGGTCGATTTGATTCTGTGTAGTGTGATCCGGTGAAATCCAAGTGGCTTTGTGTATGTTTTTGTGTGGGAATATGGTGCCACCTATGACCAGTTTATTGAAGGCACATAGGTTTGCAAATCTCTCACCATTTTCGTTCCTTTCTCCCAGTCCATGTTGTCCCATGACGTCTTCGTATCCAGTGTTGTCCATTCCAACCTTGGCATTGAGATCTCCCATCAGAATTGTCAGGTCCTTGGTTGGGCACTTCTCGAAGATCGACTGCAGCCTATCGTAGAATTGGTCTTTAGCGTCTTCATCGTAGTCGTTGGTAGGCACATAGCATTGGATGACGTTCATTGTAATGCCCTCTCTCTTTGTTTTGAAGGAGGATTTGATGATCCTTGGTCCATGAGATTCCCATCCAATAAGTGCATTTTGTGCTTTTCTGGACAGCATCAATGCAGCTCCTTGTGTATGTGGGGCATTTTCTTCTTCATGACCGGAGTATAGCAGAAGTCCCCCTGAAGATAGCCGTTGTTGTCCAACCTGTGTCCAATGTGTTTCACAGATTACAAGCACCTCCAGGTTGTATTTTCTCATTTCTGCAGCAATTTGGAAGACTCTTCCAGTCTCCCACATTGTCTGGACATTCCATGTACCTATAAAAGTTGTCACTCTGGTTGTAAGAAGGTGCATCGGCCTCATGACTTCCGAAGGAACTCGGCTTTCATCATGCGACGTCATAATTATTCCTTGAACTCAGAGGGCAGTGTTTAAATGGTTTGAATAATTTTTCTGGTTAGCGTTTTTTTAGCGAGTTGGTTTTCTACGGGATGGGGTCGCTAACCCCATGCCCAACTTTCCTCCTTTACCCGGTCTTGGGACCGGCAGTAGCCCCCGGAGGAGCTACAGGCGGAGTTTTGGGGATTACTTTAGCTGAAATAAATTCAAGTAAAACAATAACGGTAGTCTTGATACGTAATTAAACGATCAATACTCATGAATATACTTAGAGGAAAAATATCACTGTCCTTTTTAAAAAACGCGCTTCTCTGATGAGTTTGTAACAGCTCAGGTTGGTTGGTTAAGAGTTGACCCCAAACAACCAAGCATATGCTAAAACAGTATTGTTCAAGTATTCATTCACTTCCTTACTTTTTGTAGGCGTTATATTCCCTATTATCTTATATTGAATGTTGAGAGCCTTTGTTTGTCTGAACAGATAATCCCACGCTCCACTGTGACTGCGCGAAGATCGAAATAAAGACCTATTCACTACTTCTCTGGTTTCTTCTATCAATAGCACGAGGGTTACCTTAAGGCACGAAAAGTTAAAATTCACAGGTATTTTATGTTTTTCCCCCTATAATAGTTATACAGACTTCCTGATGATACAGAAGAATGCTATGATGAGGATCATCCTTAGACGTTCTTTCAGCCACATAAGAAACTACATAAAATGAACAAAACGTTTAATGAATTCTGATGATGTGAGTATAATCAGCGCCACTTTCCAGAGTACAATATATCATCTATAGTGGATTCCCCGAGTACCGCTTGTCTAACAAAGACCTCATGGAGAAAATTAATTACTTAAAGAAACATGACAGTACTAAACACAGTAACAAGTGAAATACTCCTGTGCTGGTATCCAACCTCGAGAAGGGTATATAGAAAAACTCCAGCGATAGTAAAACCAACAAAGTAATAAACGCTGCTTTACCCGAAATTCTTTTCGTCGTACAAGTTTTCACCACTTTCAAAAGATCGAGGTCTCTTTTCAAAAGAATCATCTTGTTGTTTGAAGCTCTCATTTATTTTATTTGTATGAAGATCCTTTCAGCTGTCATGAGTAATATTTATTTGTGAGTAATTCTGTAAGTCATCTAGAATTGGTACATTTAAACCAAACTGATGTCATCTCTCATAGTGATATGGCTGTAAATTATGCACTAAGGAAGTTATAAAGCCTGATGCCTGTCTATTGAAGAAGAGATTTAGAGGTCTTTACATAGTTTGGATCCACAGTTGGAAGACTTTGGCTTGGCAACGCTGTAGTTCTATTTAACCATGAAGTGGGCTCAAGCAATATAATCAAACTCATCTTTGTATATCACTAGCGTAGGTGGTCTATGTAGATTGTAGGTTTTTAATGGAGTTGATCAGAAATAGTCTGACCCCATAACTTACTTCAGTCACAAATTGCGGTCAGTATCCAATGCGGGTTACCTTTTCACAGTATCCAGCAACTGTGACCATTATGATAACCATGTAGAACAAACATGGCGATATAGAAGCAATCTATTGGTAAGAATGTGTGACAAGAACAGAATATGACCAGTGTCTGGTGGGTCAGCCCATAGCGTTCTTCGATTGCTATCCTTGACCTCACTGATGTTCTATAGACGTCTTGCAGATCAGTCATGTATAGAAAAGGTTTTTTCAATGGCTGAGTGAGATTTCCCAGGCCCTACATCTGTGCTGACCTTGGCCCATTCCAAACTGATGCTAACTTCCCCAAAACCTTGTAGCCAGAAAACAAAAGCTAGAGAAAATGATGGTCAGATGTAGTAATGTATTAGAGAACGCAGAAAAGTACGAGACTCTTACCGTGAATATCCAGGTTACAAGAGATATATTACACTGGTTGTGTTGGAGCTCAACAACGATGCTTGATTAGCAATCCTCGTTTAGAACGGTTAGTTGAAATAAAAAATGGTCAGCATTAGTCAGTATCAGCTTTGAGTACCTTCACTTTATTCTGTCTGTTAGTACTACGAAAGTAATGGCTATGATAACAATATTCAGTAAAATGAGAAGGGCAATGTGTAATATATCAACTGATAGGGAATTACCACCTTTTCATAATCTAAACGTATCCCCAATTTTACAAAGTTGTAAATGGCATCAAGCCAGGATTTACTATGATCACCACTACGGGAAGATTACGTGCCAGCTATCTAGTCGGATCCCTCGGAAGGCCAAAAACCAGTAGGCTGTTGATGATTGAAGTAAGATATATTTGTTGGCGATCTCGTGGTATCGAAAGAATACAGATACGTGCCAAAGTTTGCAAGCGGAACTACCGAGCGTACTGGAGTTCGTGCAAGGTCACAGGCAACGGAAGGAAAAGTGTCTTTGGTACAGTTAAACAGACAAGTACAGTAGAACAATCATTAGTAAAATCGGTAATAATAATAATTGTTTCCATTATACTAATCGCGCTCTCGTCACAAAAGTAGGTCACTATAAAGTTTTGCGTAAAACCATTTGCTATATAAACGTAAACTGGGGACCTTACCACACCACGTTATTTAGATAAATAAACAATTTCGTAATATTCAGGAGTTATTTTGAAGCGTCTTCTTTTACAGTACTAATCAGTAACAGGAACTAGAAGACAATGCAATTAAATGAGATGGCAATAAGTGGACGAATGTGGGTTAATAGGTGTCTAGCCTTTTCTCTCAACCGACTTGTACGTGTGAAAGTAGAATATATGCATACACTAAAATCTACATTGACGCTGAAATCATGAAGCTGTTATGAAGTAATGGTACCGAATCACTGTTGTAGTTTCCTAGGCAGTGAGATTTCCAATCATCAGGTAAAAAACATTGATTCGTTCTGATCATACCTATGTCAGAACATGAGAAATATTTTTAATAAGCGTGGGTCCTATTTTTTTAATTCTAGTTTATTCCACATACTTCCTGAATCGATTTCTCCATATGATCATACTCGGAGAACATTGTGATACTTAAAGACCCACACGGAAATTTTAGAAATATGTCGGTGATTTTTCAGAGCACACGTATAAGGTTCATGAGACGGTAACCAATAACGTAATTGAGTAGCGTCTTGGCAAAAGATAACCATTTCATTTTCTATTCGTTTACGATATGTAGTTATGTAACAGCTCAGGTTGGTTGGTTAAGAGTTGACCCCAAACAACCAAGCATATGCTAAAACAGTATTGTTCAAGTATTCATTCACTTCCTTACCTTTTGTAAGCGTTATATTCCCTACTATCTTATATGAAAGTGGTGAGCCCTTTTTGAACACAATTTAACCTCCCACGCTCCACTGTGACTGCGCGAAGATCGAAATAAAGACCTATTCACTACTTCTCTGGTTTCTTCTATCAATAGCACGAGGGTTACCTATAGGCACGAAAGTTACATTGCAAAACCCTTCATATCAGTATATTTCTTGGTTATGGACGGTGTGTGTCTATTCAGTGAATTATCCATCAACTGGTGGGCGATGCAGCTCTGTTTTATTGGATACAAATCTAACTGTTAATCAGTGTAAATCAAGTGAAAATCGTTGCATTCAGATGTCACCGTGATTTACTTTAAATGTCCAATAAAGCTTTACTATTGTCCTCATGTTTGTGATTTTCTCATCAAACTCTCGATTTCCAGGGTCAAGTACCAAGTCAGTTGAATATTCAACAAACATAATAATCGGAGTCAGTCGCTGAATTGATTTATCCACTCATCATAATGATTGATTATTACGTTTTTCCAGTCAACACAGTGACAGAAGTTTAATATTGTATTTGTTGAATACTCAAATGGCTTGGTCCCTGATACTAGACTCTCAACGATGTGCTCATGTTCATTATATTAATCCGGTTTTGTCTACTCATTCACGAACGCTGACTTTTTCATCATGCCTTAGCATAGTTTATCGACTAACGCAGTTGAACTCATCTCCTTTCAACAACACAAACCTCGTTAGGATTCATAATCAAAAAGAAGTACAACTTCGAGTATCTCGTCTTCACAGTCACTATTCTGTGCTGCTGGTAACCCTACTAATACATATTCAACAGAACATCAATTTACCGAGAGGCGGTAAATAAATCCCCTCATTAGTCTTATTGAACATACCCCTAGCTGAATATTCCCGATCACATATCCACACCAAATAACGAGTATGTCGTGCTAAACATCCCTCGCCACTACTAGCCAGCTTGGATAACACGCTTCCCAACACATCTTTGAACTCCTTGATTAATAACATCTGATTTCACTGGGTTGCTATCTTTTGATTATAAATGTGTTAGGGACAAAGACGTTGTCAAGACCTGGAGATCTGTAGTATCTCTGATCTTACTAATGACAACATATTCCGACTCCTCATTCTAACAATATTTAGTTTTCTGAGCTGAATGGGTCAAGCATGAAGCTTTGATTATCATCAGCACATATTTCAATAAGGAGTGAGCTGGTAACAATGCGAATCATACACTAATTGCAGTTGTCATCCAAAGACTTGATTATTCCTATCCTACTTATAGAAACTTCATGTCATCTGTGTGGAAAACCTGTAAATCGTTTGTTAAACACGTTTGCTTGTTTTTAAGTTGAGAGTTATGGAGAGAATTTTCTTTCATTAGGGTCATGAACAAACCAATGTTAGATCACCATTGAAAACCTGAAAGCACTAGATGGCCTTATGGAACTACTAAGCAGTGCACAACTATGACACCTCCACAAGGAATCGAACCAAGAACCTAGTTCCTCGCTCGCGAACAATAACATCTAGACCGATGAGTAAACACCCAAAGGTGTTGATATCTAACTCCTATCAAACCACAATGATGCGCGACCATTTTTCATTGCCTCAGGAGAGTAAATCCCTGACAACCAACACGACCTGACTACCTGTTATTGATTTTTTTGTTTACTCGCCTGCGATTATTTACTTCACTCTACTAAAGTTCACCATTACTAATCTTTGAAGTTTATTAAACTGTTAAACATATATCTACTGAAAACATTTTGTCATACGTTATTACATTCATACTCTCAAAAAAATAACAATTTAGCATTGTTCAGTTCTTATATCATTCCCGCTTATAATATCCGATGTACATAAATAACATTAACAGGGATCGTATTTATTTTAGCTTACAACTTAATTATTTAATCAACGTTATGAGTCATATAGCGGAACAGAAATTGCAGTAAATAAAAATGACTTTCTAAATTATTACTATTTATAACTTCGGCGTATAATTACTGAGATACCAGGTTATTATGTACACATTTTTCATCATCACAAGTTTCTGTTGGCCCAATAAATACTGTTGTGCGATTTATTATTCCTAATTACTTACCAGCCTATTACTCACAATCTCCCATGTTCATAGACACTTAACAATAGTTCTGGTGGGATGTGTAACTGACCAATTTAGGGACACTAAGCTATGACGTGAATATCTGACCAAATTTTAACCAAAATTGTGGCTGGTGTCTTGTCGTGTGATATTGTTCGGGGGGTCCACAAGACATGATATAAAATAACGTTATTTAGATGCTTATCATATTCATAATTGGCAGCCTGCTTAAATATATGGGCTACCTGTTCCTGTCATCTAGATATTTCATCAAGTTATCTAATTTAGTTTGTTTTAATACATCATTGTGGCTATTAATCTCACAAATTATTCAGGTGCGTTTCTGAAAATTGTGCAACCGTTCTCTGTAAAGATTACAAAAGATATTGCGGTTACTGGCAATATACAGCAAAAAGAATGTACATTATCCAGATGTCGATTGACCAGACTGCTGATTTCTAACTGACGATCAATCAATAATTATCGACAGGATCGACGAATAAGTAAGAATCGGAAACTCTGAGACTATAATTTCTGGAAGACTTTTGAACGATCGTAAAGTGACCTTGAGAGTGTCCACCTAATAACTAAGACCAAATGGAGATTATAAACCTGTATGAGAAACTAGAATTATGATTTACAGTTGTAGGGGCAGTGAAATGTGACTGAGCTCTAGTCAAGTCATCCGGCAGTTTGGTCACTGAATATCGAACAGATTATCTATCCCTGTAAAAGTCAAGGACAACGAGAGTGCATAAGTTAATCACACGCCATTTGCGTAATCACGCCCCTTGTGTTATACAGTCTTCAAAGCAGCCATTATACTTTAATACGTCGAGGGTGTAGTCCACGTTAGATGCTGACCGTAAGGTGTGACTTCGAAGTTAGCTGGTTCGTCACACCGTTCCCGTCTAGCAGTTAGGGTTGGGAACAAGATTTAGAAATTTCATCACGAAATGTCATCAGCTATAATGTCAAAACTGTAATTTGCCAAATAGACAAATGAATTTCGCACCAAAACTCAAGACCTGTTATCTTTTGCCTGATCGGTTCGTCCGTAAATTATAGTCTCGCCACACAAACTTGTTGAAATAATTTGTGCTGAGAACTCTATATTGTGTCAAAAATATAATGTTGACTAAAGCTAATAATAATAATTCAACTTTCCATGGTTTATTACCTTGTCTTTTTCTTGACCAGTGACACTTTCACAAGTACATATTGCTACAGGTTGAAAGTTACATATAGTGGCACATTTATACTCAGATGGAATCGTAAATTAAAGTGACAGACTGATATAAATAATTGTATGACATTATCTGACCTTTGGATTATTTTAAATCGCAACGTTATTGCTTTTATTGTGTGGATTCATGCCTACCTCCATTTACCTGTATTGTTCTTTGATTGTCTAATAAAGTTATTTCACAGAATCAATGTAAAGCTGGCCTCCAACTTGTATCTATTCGATGTCCATCTTCACTCGTTCAGTTTCTCTACTCGCATGAATATCTGAAGTATACATGTTTTGTAATAAATATATTTTTGTTATATCTCAATGAGTAGGAAATTTGTAGTTCTGACGTTTTGTGACTTAATGTAAGCCACTCCTTCAGAGTAAATAAATAACCCGTTATTTATTTGCTCTGGTTAGCGTTTTTTGGCTTAAATTAAGTCACAAAACGTCAGAAATACAACTTTTCAACTCATTGAGATATAACGAAAATATATTTATTATTAACTTTTTACTCAATGCTCAATCTATTTGAAAATATCATATGCAACCTTGGTATTGATAGTTATAAACATGTCTTAGATTCAACCCGATGTTTTATTCCTACATTTTATCAACGTGATTAGCTAAACAGGTTATATACCTCAGTAGCACCATTATCGTTCAGTAATATTAGAGTCACGTACGTGTATTAAAGTGTCAACCACTTCTGAATTTAATAGCCATGGAATAAATCACAGAACATATAGTCGTAATTTTAATGTTAGATAATATTTCTATTTCTACAAGTCACATACATTATATTTATCTTCAACAATAGCAATAATACAAAAAGAAAAACAAAAACTTTCCTACATTTTAAGTCTATTCATTGCATACATATATATTTCAAATTCGTGGTATTTCACCTTTGGACCAGTCGAAATATGATTCAAGTTTACCTTGCCGTCTTATATCGCACGTCCAACAATGAAATCCTCCTCCGATGGAGTTTGCATATTTAAATTTTACATTGATTGGTTTAATTCCCATACTTTTGTACATTTCTTGAATCCCTGTCTCTTCAGATTCTACAACTACTCTATTCTGATCTAACATCAAGACATTCATTGATAACCAGTTAGAACCAAGCCACATTTCATGATCTATGTGTTAGGAAATAAAAAGTAGAAAATTATTTTACATTAAAAATCCCTTGTTTTATTTTATAATTTCATCACTGACAGAGAAAATAGCAGACTGAAGCCGGATACTGAAAAATAATTACTATATATTATTCCTACACAGTGCACCTCCTCGGTACGAATCATGTAGGTTTTGTATTCGGTTCTCAGATGCTATCTATAAATCACATAAAGTGTAAAAGCTATTTGGTGGATGCTCCATAAAGTCACCTCGGTTGACAGAAAACTAATGGATTCGCACACAAAACACCAAAATAAGAAAGACAGATACTTTTCATAGCAAACCAATCTATTATTTAACACCGAATAAAGTAATGAATATTTCAATTACTTGTCAATGAATCATGATTATTAACCTATGTCTTTTTGCAGTTCATATTATGCTGTCTTACTACAGGTCGCTTCTACACCGTATACAATTTTCGTAGCTACTGATTCTGCTATTTATTTTTCTATCTGCTTTCATTTTAGTATACTGTGTATATATCCCATTTCTAAAAACCTTAGATATATGTTTGTTGACAACATTTGTTAATTTAGCCTTCGAAATAAGGTGATAGTGAATTTTTCAGTCCGAGATATCCATTAGCTACAGATGAGTGAATAAGGGGATTGAGTATTTTGAAACATTTCAGGAATATAATCAGAAGGGGTTTGTAGAGAGTTAGTATTTTCATAGTTGAAAGCGTGAGTCCATTGAAGCTAGACCAGGTTTTCCTTGGTGGTCCAGCTTCAATCGACTCATGATTTCAACTATGAAAATTGGAAGAATAGTAATTAATCTCTGTTATTCAACCATAATAATAAATTTAAGATATATTCAAATATAAAATACTGAAAATAAAAGTGTAGTGATACTAATTGTGAAAGTAACTCATTATTTTGTTACAAGTTCCTGTATTCAATTAAAAAAGACACCTATGTTTGATATCTAATGTTACTACACAGTTGCAATCGTAGCTTAACATGCCATCTACTGATTAAAAATAAAGTCTATGAACTGTTAAAATGTCGTTCTATCTAGCCAATGTACAATGATCAATCGTCATACTTGTTCTTTGCTAAGCATTAACAATTTATACAATTCCCGCCGTTTCAGTAGCGATATTCGGTTGATCTAAAATGTATTAGTACTCACCTTTTTTCATTAGTGGGTATGGTGCATTGACAATTTGCCAACCGGCTTTTCTGATAATATCAAATTGATGACATGGACGATCAGGATTTTGAACAGCTATACCGGGTTTGACTAAAGTAAAAGTTGCATCAATATGCATCGGTCTTGGATCAACAAATGAAAGCCTATGAACTTTTATACCGCGAGGCTCTAAATGTCTTCTAACCCATTCAATCCCTGATAAATTTGTGACCTAACAAGAATAAAGATCAAAGTGATTATAATATATCACTCGAAATTATAAGGATAATTACTTATTGTATGATAAGAAATAAGAAAAATACATAAGGTATAAGCAATAAGACCGCTTACTTCACTCAACAAATCTTTCTAACCAAACTACTTTGATTTGAATGGGGATTGTTTATCTATTTGTATAATTAAACGTATAAATGTATTCCAAGAGAAATTATTTTACAATTCTATAGGTTTACTCTCCCTAAATTTCTCTCAGGCAACTGAAAGAGCTACAGGTACTTAGAATTATGGTTAGTATTCACAATACTTAGTTGTGCAATGAAATAAAACTGATAGATAAATATGAATGATTGGGAGAGATAGGACGTATAGAATCGGTTTGCTAAGAGCTGTAATAAATATTCTTATTATTTAATAATTGAATATTTAGGTCATTGTATTTTCGTATAACTGTTGTTGTAAGCTTTCATTTTATTTATTCACTATTGTCATATATTTTACAGTTCTTCAATGATCGTGAATTAATCATGAGCTCATTGCTCAGTTTTAGCTTAATTATGTACATGTTTTAGTTTCTCATTTGTGGAGTGTTATCACCATGTTATTGAAGTATATCATCTTGTGGATTTTTCAGTCAGCAAGATGATGAGACAATACGATAATAAGATAAATACTGACTTGTTGTCTTCGTCTTTTTACTAACTGTTGAAGATAGAAGGAGCTGTAAGGACCAATATGAGTTAAGGCCTTCAGGTGATTGTAAGAGGTCAGTTGTGTCATTGATTTTGAAGAAAGGTACTGATTTGATCAGGATAAAAGCAATTGCAACTAATGAGCTATCCAATCTTATTATCTATTTAAATGGAATTTTAAAAGTTTGAAGGTCGTGACAAAAAGATATAGCAAATCCATTTCTTATGGAAACTAATGTTTTCACATGGCTAAACATAGTCCGATCGCCATTTCTATACATCTTTAATTTATTTTAAGGGTAAACCTATCAAGTTCAATTTAGAATCCTTTATTTGATATGTAGCAACTTTAGCTTGATTGACCTGACTTTAATGAAATCGTAAACTATTAGTGGCTATAAGACTTCATAGTTTGTACTATTGACAATACTAAGAAAGTAAATCTATTCAATTGATGATTGTCACATACAAAACTGCTTAAATTCCAATGTTAGCTGTTATTCAAAATACAATGTAAAATGTTAATCGTTAACTTCATTTATTCATTCAGAATTGCAAGAAACTATCTTCTTTATAATTCTTTTGTATGAGTCGTTTAAATAGTCTAATCAATGGTAATGACTGTAATTTACCACTATCTTTTGGCATATATGCATCCTCTGTGGACTGCCTCGATAGTGCTATTAGGTCACAAGCATTATAAGAAGTGAACATCAAATCTGGGTTGCAAATAAATCCAGCTGACCAGTTCCAAACAGGACGAAATGCGCGTCGTTAATTCTACTGTTAGCCACTATCCAACTCTGCTTAGCTTATTCATAGTTTATTAATATTATTAATAATATTAGAAAAAAGCCAAGTTTATCTTGAAAAATGCTTTTCTGTCTATTTGTCAAGAAAAATCAACTTTTAAATTTCCTTATTATAATTCATTTCATATTTTAACAACAATCATCCTTTTAAACATTAATGAGTTCACATTCTTTACAAAAATTTAGAAACACTGGAAAATGTTAAAGTGTTCTTATTCAACTTGAAAAATAATTGAAGATATAGACTTTCAAGTTGTTTCGAACTTGCAATCAGTAGTTATTCAATACTTTCGATTCCATCTTGATTGTCAATGATGAACCGTTTTTGAATAAAGAATTAAAGTAATTCAGGAAAAGCTCTTCCTTTTAAGACTATTTCACTGTACAATCATATCTATAGTGATTTAGTCAATATCCGAGTCTATGGAAGAATAGAAGGAGATCAATTCATAAAGTGTTTGGATATGTCAAGTATCAAAAAAACGTAACTTAATGCTCTTGAGGTGAAAGAAAATAAGGAAATGCAAATAACGTACGGGCCAGAAACATACGAGATAGTTGTCTAATCGACAGAATTGAAGAACAAATAAATAAAAGTAAAGATGGTAATAACCATTGAATAACAGTTCTGAGAATTTCGCAGAACGTAGTAGTAACTGAATACTGACTGAAAAGTAAAACAAAATAAGACGAAAAAAATATTTGAATGTGTGAAGTATTGTAGACCGTCTGACTAATATCACAAGACAAGACAACAACCACAATCCTGGTTATAATTTGCTCTGATATTCACGTCATAGCTTAGTGTCTCTAACTTGGTCAATTACAGTGATTGAGTCAGTTGCTTTCGGACGTAGAATTCAGTATTGAACAGGTGAATTATCAAAGCCTTAGGAGTTCATAGGTTTTCTATTCGACCTACCTTTGGTCACCCCCGTTTGACTATGTTGACTATTTTGAAGGATGGTTCTGGAGGAAGGTAGGAGTTAACGTGCCTAGAGTTGATGGGATCTTCCTGTATTGAGCCGTTAATCATTTTTGTTTTCCCTCATATTTCCTACTACTAAATTATTTTTCGTTTTCCTATTTTCATTTCACATCAAGATTATTACGTTACGTTCTTTTGATACTTGACATATCTAAACACTTTATGAATTGATCTCCTTCTATTATCCTATAGACTCGTTTATTCACTAAATCATTATAAATGTGACTAATCAGCTTTAGTTAGTAACATCGTCGAAAAGAATTTCTTTCTACTGAATTATCTTAATTTATAATTTAATGACATAATGGGTTTTTTATTGGTACCGTTTACGAAAAATAACATTCGATGTAGTGAAAAAATCACAATATATGATATGAATACTCAATATTCTTATCCATCCGTTTGGAAAAGAGAATTAAATAAATGTCAAAAAACACTTACTTGACTTCTTTGTGCAAAAATATCCCGTCCAGCACGTATAAAGTCGGCAGCATCAAAGCATGGTTCACTTTCTGTTGTCACTTTTCCATAATCTGGATTATGTTCATCACTGAGACCTACATTAATAGGTTCGTCCTAGGCGAATGTTAACAGACAAAATTTAAAAAAATTGTAACAGTTGTTAAATCATCAATCAAATGTTTGAATGTTTCATTAACCTGATATCCAAAGTTTTATAATTAAGTCGTTGGTTGGCGCTATTCATGAAATATATACTGATAAACTTCGAATGAACATATGCAAATGTATACATGTTTTATTTAAGTTCTGCATGTTTGCTTACTCAATCTTTATTTTGTAAAATATTTTCAGTGGCATTTGTTCGTTTTTAATAAAAGCATTACTATGTAAACAATGAAACCACATTGAATGATGTGAGCTTCTTTACTTGAAGTAATATTAATAATCATCTGCTTTGGATTTTACGCGTTTTTACAATTACACAGCACTTAGTTTTGTTAAAACATGGATTAAAATGAAACATCATAAGTACGTCGTGGCCCGTTATTTTCCCGCCAATTAGATCGGACGATGTTGTCGACGTGCTTGCCACTTTTGTGGTCCTATATCTGACTCCAGTTGGATCGTATGAACGATTGTCGTTGAAATATGCATGTCGCTAATCCTTGTATATAATCATCAACCTAACTCGTGTTAGTGGATGACGGAATTAAATAAATCAAATACAAGAATGAGTTTCGAATGCGTATATTTCATACAATCGTTGATCCAGATCAGCGATCGGAGAAACCAAGCGAAGAGAAGAGAGCAAAGCTAAACGACACGCAGTAGAGACGGCATGTGAGCCAACTCAATTTAATCCAGCGTTAATCGATATTTATAGTCAGACTAAAATAAGTTACAGATATGTGATGAATAAGATAAGAAGTGCACACACATACGCTTACATAAAAGCAGTCAAGGTTGGTAAGATAATAAGTGACAAAGTCAAAATGTGACTCAAGAAGAATGAATAAACTGATCTGTCCGATAGCTAGAATAAGCTATGTGAGCTAAACATAACAATCGAAACGACAACGTCATCTTTCTATTCTTAAGGCCGAATGGACATCACTATAGTGGCATATCCAAGTGGATGTATAGTGAGAACAAATATGCATAAATACACACACATACACAAACGAATAACAGAAACGAATAAAAAGAAATCTAGTCCTTCAAGAAACGTTTATCAAATATCTTATTTTTATATTCTGTTCATCAATCAATCAATCAGAAATATTCAATTATGTAGATCAACTTTATTGTGATTATTGATTTAATTTCCAATATTCTTAAATTTGATTATTTATCATGGGACAAGAATAATGAAAATTAGTTTTTTTTTTCTTTTTAATAACATCAAAAGAAATCAGATCTATTGCAAATGTATTTATCATAGTTACTCGTTTGTCATGTTTGCTTCATGTGATGAAATACAGATCAATTTAAACATTTCATTTGCATCACGAGGCAAGCGTTAACTTGGAATCTTGAAGGGAAACGGAAAATAGAGAAAGACTAAAAAACAAACTGCGTCGAGAATTGGAAGAAGACATGAAAAGGATGAAGAGAACTTAGAAATAACTGGAGCGGAGAACGAGGGACAGAGTTGGATGGAGAATGCTGGTGAGTGGCCTATACTCCTCTATGAGGGGTAACTGACATAAGTAAAAGTAAACATTTCTTTATTTTTATTTAACTAACAAATCTAATTTATACAGTTGAGATCATGAATCAATTTAAGCTAGATCACCATGGAAAACCTAGAAGCACTGGACGGCCGTTTCGTCCTATTGTGGGACTCCTCAGTAGTGTGCATCCACGACCCCGCCTCGTGAGATTCGAACTCAGGACCTATCGGTGATGGATAAGCAAATGGATAAGTCAAATCATGAAAACTGGTAAACGTGAATAGAATTACAGAATAGATACACATGACACTGGATACCATTCAGTAATCATTCAGTGAAAATATCTCAGTCCCATAGGAATGCAGTTGCAACTGTATCGCTCAACATTGGCGTGTTGGACTTTGATGGTCAGTAATGTGAGCTTGAATTTTACAAACAATTTTAATTTCCTCAAGATTGGATATACACCTTTAAAACATCTGATAACTAGCCTGAAAGCTATATCCAGTGCTTTCTGTCAACTGTTTCGATCCACTCAACATAAGTATGATATGCAACAATTTCAATACACTCAACAATCAATCGAATTCATGCTATAAGCGCTAGCGAAATTTGAATATGATCTTACAATTGTCTAATATAGTGATCTTATTAAACCTATCTTCCATCATTTCGGTTTTCATTATTTTCTTGAAGAAACTTCATCCAGAGAGACAGACAAATTTGAAAACATCTAATTTCCATCATTAAGATTGCTTGAAAATATAATTTTGTTTATTTTATCAGCTCTAAAATTTGCTAAGTTCAACCTAACAATTTAGTTCTAAAGCATTACGTCGATAAAGTAAGAAACAAATATCGTCAACATGATTTGGTTTTACTAGAATTACCTAATGAAAGTTCGTTTTATTCAAGAGAAAAAATCCTGAAACCATTTCGTTCAATTCGATGAATAAGTGGTATTTAGTCTTATATGCCTGTTAAAATCAGTATGACAACTTAGTTAAAATCAAGAAGCAAATAATAGATCTTCGAACTTATTGTTTTTGAGTAGCTGAAGAAGGACTATATTTTTAGTTGAAGGTATTTTGTGAAGATTGGTCTAATTTGTAGGTTTCATTTGTCACAAAACAATTTCTGCTGAGGTATAACTGAAAATCAGGAGGTACTATATAGCAGTTTTGTTCAAATATATGACTCTTCAAATCTGTGCACCCATGACCATGTCAAGGATTGAATTCAAGTCTTTTAAGTCTCATGTAGAGCGCTGAACGATTACAGTTGAATGGCTCACCACCTATGGCACATATTTCGTAAACCGATTACTTTGTACCGAATTGAGATGGTTGTCCAATTTCATTAATAACAACCGTTTCAGTCCCAACATATCTGAAAACAAATAGCTACTACTTTTAATTACGATGAGACAGCTAACTAGTACTCCCTGGTTTACAATAATATCTTAAGTTAGACCCGCCTTTGAAGAATAAAATCACCACAGAAATCATACCAGTCAAAATTAAAGGTTTAAAAATAT
The DNA here is from genome assembly GCF_000237925.1 of Schistosoma mansoni. Classification (NCBI taxonomy): domain Eukaryota; kingdom Metazoa; phylum Platyhelminthes; class Trematoda; order Strigeidida; family Schistosomatidae; genus Schistosoma; species Schistosoma mansoni. The sequence goes on along the minus strand of NC_031495.1, from coordinate 61,092,398 downwards.
GATGACTGATCGATTACAGTGATAAATGAAACACGAAAAATCCAATTAGTTATCGAATCAACTGCTTGGTGAAAATGAAAATAGAATGACTAAAATAATAATGACTTTACACAGGAATTATTGATAACTCACTCTTATTAGTTTGGAAAAATTTGTTGGCTTAGGTGCAATTGTCCATTTGGCTCCTTGTTTCCAATAATTTAAAGCAAGTGGTCTATAGGCCAGATATTCAAAATATCTTGATCTCCAAGTCATCGTCGCTTCGATTATTTCATCACCGACAATTAGTAAGAAATCTCTTGGCATAGCAGCATAGAAGCCTGCATACAAAAGTTTAGGTATAGTAAAGTAGGCAGTAAGTGAAGAAAAAAAAATAAAATCTCAATAGTCAGAAATTGACAAAATGTTTCAATATTTTGGATTCGATAGAATAAACTCAGTGAGTGGATGATTTGCTTCACTAAAAGCCGCAAGAATTGAATATGAGCGTTTATGGAAGACAAATAAATAGAAAATTAGAAGGGTGTGTGAATATTTAATTGGAAGTTTATTTGCATCACCAAGTGAAGTTAACTGAAGATCTATTAAAAATTAGAATAGACTAGGCATTCGTTTCTGATTTGTTGATGAAAATAAACATACATTTTTATTTGATTGTTTGGGGTCCCTGATATCGAACTAAAAGACAGGAGAGTAGTTGTACTTATCTAGTTTCAGTACTGATTAACTCATAAATTTTCCGTCTGTCTAGTACCAATGACCTTCTGCTAATCAATAACACGATAAATGTGAAATAACAGTCGAGGCTAACAACAAACAATCAAATAACTCAGTAAACAGTCAACTTCTAACAATACAGTTAGAATTCGCCAATCACACATACAATAATACAGAACCAATTCCAAACCACACATCAACAGAACTAAGAAATTGCGATCTGAGTATAACTGCGTCATAGGTGGAAAAGAACTGATTAATAAACCTGTAATAAGTTAACAATAATTTAAGAAAAGTGAAACACGACAATGATTAATGTGTCGAACAAGAGCTTATAAGTAGGCGAATACAAGAATATAATAGTTTAAGTACTTAACAATTCTACAACAAAAATATCAACAAAAACTTTATGCAGGAATATTTGGAAAGTTCACTTTTGCTTCATTATTTATCCCGACATAGCATTTCCCTCCTAGCTTAACCATTTTGGACAGTTTTCACGTACGACATTACCAAGGATACAATATGCAAAACTCGTGTCTAATGATGGTGTAGTGTGGTCTACTTATATCCATATAAGTAGTATATGGCGGTGGTCAGACATAAAATGTATTTTGGAAGAAGACCGATAAGGAAAGAACTAAAATGAAACGCCATTGGTAGTAAAATACATAGACAATGGAATTAAAGAAGATGAACGGATATTTGCAGAAGGAACAGTGAACATTGAGACAATCGGTTGTTAATTTGCAAATTAACTGTTGTTTTATAGGATAGTTTTAATGAGATAGTCTGTAATTTTTGTCAAAATACATTCGATTGTCCCCAACCAGTGTTCTGTTCACTACAATGGGCACAATATCTTTAGTCAGAATTCAAGTGTGGCAAGTATATAAGTTATAAATGTTATAAACCAAACTGTTTTTTATTGTTTGAAGAACATTTTAGAAGAAGCCGATATGGCTTAAGGCACTCTAATTTTTTTGCAAAACAATCGCTCATCTTTTTCAAATGTTCATAACGAAAAATGTCTCATAACAAATAAGCACAAGACAAACCTCATTTTTGGGGTAAATTCGATCGGCCATGAACAGCATCACAAAAAAGCTGGATATAGTCTTGTTGCTTGGTTGTAAAATAGATTAAGTATTAGTTTTTATATCCTGTCCATTATGTTGGTACAAATGAAATCAGACTTTAGTTATGGAGAATATTCATTTTCATTTGGAAATGGGAGTAGATCAGGGAATTAAGTCCATTTAGTGACCAATAATGGCTTTGGAATAGACAGAATTGTCTGATGCTTTTGACGAGGAGCGTATAATTTACAAATCAGAGAATTTGCAAAAGTAATCATCGTGAGCTACTATTTACATAACAATAACTAGTTTATTACGTTCGGTAAATTTTCGGACACATTACAAACATGAAATAATCATGCTTCGTTTTGGCCGACACATTCACACTTAAGATGATGTTTCATAAGTTTTGTTAATCTTGAATAATTCAATAGCACTTCAAATTAATGAAAAGTAATAAATAGGAAATGCCTGTGTACTGTAAAATAAATCATCAACAATTGAAAAAAGATGCCAACTAACCCTGTGTTTCAATGTCAAGAAGTTTATATGACTTTCTATGATCTACTGGATCAGGTCGAACAACTTTAATACCTTCTAATTCAAGTATCTTAACAAAATCTTCAACTTGTTTGCATAACAATTGCCAATGTTCCTTTGGTATAACATCAGCCCAATATTTACCTCCATTTTGAATATAGAAATTGTGTTTAGCACTTGCAGCACAAGTCTATATGAAGTTAAACAATAAATATGCACTAACAAATAACATTGAAATGATAGAGGATTTACTATATCTCTAAAAACACAAGACAATACTACTTAAGAATTCAAGGTATAAAATTCCAGATCAGATGCTTTCTAGACAAAGGCAATTGAATCCAACTTATATAAAGAGTTACTAAATGATATCTTTGTAGGACAATTGTTTGTAATTGAATTGGCGACACATTCTTATAAGAGATTCCTAGTTAGAAAGGAAACAATTATCAGATAAACTGTATGTTTACTAGGTTTCTGCTTGTTAATGATAATAGTTTTTTAATACCTCACTAATTTTACAATCAGTAATGAATGATATCTATGAATTTTATTTATTGTCCTAGAGAATTACTGGATGAACAATACAAAATATAAGTTACACGACTTCTGGGAATCGGCATATTCGCAAGGCTATGTGAATGTAGATTTCATAAGCTGCCACAATCGGCATTATATTGTGTTGAAGTAAAACATATCACTTTAATTGGTTATAGCCACACAGATGAATAGAATACAATGAACACTGATCACTCAATAGTTATTCCTTATTTAAGTTTAATTGTTTTGGGTCATATTTATTAATTCCCCAGTTAAAATATAAGCATAATTTAAGTAAAAATGGATAGGGGCTATCAGTGAGATACAGAACCCGCGTTTCATTTTATCTGAAACTCATTAGCTAAATGCACATGTACCCTGGTGTTAATGTTCACATATGGACTTGAGCCCCATCCAGCTTACCAGCCCTAAATAGTGGAATCCCGTGTCCTGGATCCCACTGTTAGCCAATATCCATCTTTATCCGAATATTTGAGACATGGTGGCAATATCGAAGCAATCCGTTAAAGATGCATAAACGCTAAGAGACTAATAAAAATCCAGTCCTGAACACCAACAACGGGAAGATTCAAACACATAAACAACTAGCACAACAAATAATATGTTAGGAGAGAATAGAACGTAAAATTATGTTTTGATTTTGTATGATATTTATTCACTAACATTAGATTTATTTCTAATTTAGTATCATATTTAAGTGGTCTGTTCACCATGAAATAAGTTTTAATTCAGGATGATATTCTTCCTGATTAACAGAGTATGGTATCCGTTCAGGATTCAATGTAAAATTCATTGTAAGTATAAGGTTGTGGCAATTGTTGGGTTTCATTAAAACAATGAAGCGATCTATTTTAGAGTACCAATGAAAAACTGAAAACATGTGACGGCAGTTTCGTCCCAGTCTGGCGATATCGTGAATTGACTGAACTTGAACATTAACATCTTTGGATCCCAACTCAGTGACCTAGAAGTTAAGTGTTCTAGAATGTGATTGAATGTCATGCGTTCGACTATCTGTGGAAAGGTTGTGGACGGGCAATTCTGAGGAGTTTTAAGAGACTGTTTTTCTTTACTTCTCTTATTTCAAAATATAATTAGAAATTGTATAAAATTTTAAACTACATTAGAAAAATTTACTTTCACTTCAGGTAACAAATATGGTACTGTTGCATATTCTGGTGTTCCAACAATAATTTCTTCTAACGGATCCCATTCATTCCATGAATTTACAGGTGATTTTAATTTATTCTGTTTAAGTTCCACATCAGTTGAATATAAACTTGAAGTAGTTTTGATTGGTACTGATGTCACATTTTGTACATATTTAATCTGTTTTTTTTTAAAAGAAAATGAAACAAGTAGTATTGAATCGAGATTTGCAATTTTTACAGATATGGGCCATGATTTATGACTGCTGAATATATTAAAAAAACACGCTTGTAGAGAATAAATATCCCTTTCCATAAACCGATACATCATATTAGATAGGTGGTCATTAGATTTTGTATATTAAAATTAATTATTTGGACAGACATTTGTAATAGGTTACTTTGGCTAAGGACTGTTGAATATCTTCATCCATAGAGCTCCATCATCCATGGGGAAAATATCGTTACGTCCATTTGTATTTACTTCACAGTATCATCTTATTTGCTTAACAGACATTTCTAATAGGTTACTTTGGTTAAGGATTGTTGAATATCTTTATCCATAGAAGTCCATCTTCTATGGGGAAAATATCGTTACATCGATTTATATTCACATCACAGTATCATCTTATTTACTTAGCAAAAACAACTGTCTTTTAAAATGATATCAAGTTTTAATGAACTATTATATTAACTCTACTCCATAAAAGGTCAGTAAAGATTGCTATTTGTAATTCTAGTTAACAAATCTCTATGTAATAAAAGTTTCTGGGCTCGATTCACCTTTTAGATATTTGACTACTGACAATAAGATCATTGATTTAAACCAAAGTTTGTTAGTTTCCCATACACTACACGTTTTCACAGATAGGATTAATTTATCGAAAGGTTTTTTCAGAACAGTATACTATAAAAAGGAAGCATATCTAAGAGTAAACAGGTTAATGCTAATAAATTATTGAAATAATTCAGGTTGTTTTCCATAGAACCCAAGTAGGTATTGATCTATTAGAAAAAAGATTGGAAATGTTATCGATCTTCAGCCCCTGTAACAATACGTTCTTAGTTACTTGCAACTAAAATGTCACACTAGAAATGAATATGGTTAAGTGAATTTATTTCCCGATTGTATCCTTCTGAAATCCAGCTTTGTTTTAAGATGACATAATATGAATATTTCCAGACTGCTTTTTTCTTGCTAAATGTCAAGTAAGAATCATAGATATAGTTATTTTGAGTGTTAAAAGAGACTACAGACATTTTTATATGTGATAATTTAATATAAGGTTAAATTCGATATTTATTGTACACCCTATATCTTGAAAGTAATCGTGAGCACGAAGAGGAATCAGGTAGAGAATCATTTAAAATAAGATATTTCGTAATCATGTAGTGAGAAAGTGGACATTATCGGTACTATACGATATTAATAACACAAAACATGAAGAGGCAGTATTTTCTTTTTCACCGCTATTGTCCGACTCCATAAAAACATGGCCTTATAAAGAAACGATGTAATTCCATTGATCTCATTTGTGTAGGTGATGCTACTGGAGACAAATTGAGGCTATTAGGCAAAACACTGAGGGTGAATGGATATCCCTGAAAATTTCAAAACCATTGAAAAGGCCACTTACGTTAGTTCTGCTATCTGAATAGCTAGTTAAATCAACCTACCACTCAGATGTGATTCAAACAACCTTGTTCCAGAAGAGGAATTCAATTCTCAGTTCAACGTACTATACAGCAAACGGGTATTAATATTGAAAACACAAGGTTCATGATTCATCAAAAGCCGGAACAATATTTAGACCTTTGTATATATATATATATATATATATATATATATATATACAGTGAAACGTATTAGTAGGAAATAAGATTACTTTAGAAAGAGCGACATTATCTAAGTACCGAAACGCCCATACTATTAAGTCATTCAAGAGAGATCGGTCAAGTAATTATTCAGGGAATATTCTAACGAATAAAGAAACCCATTTATTCATTAGAAGAAATAATTAAGACATTGAGGAGAGAGAAAAAAGCATTCTTTTAGACAATATAAACTATTTAAGCCGCACAATTGTATTTATAGGTAATTTCTGAATTTAAGCAGGAATTACGTTAGGACGAACCAATCAGATTCAAGATAGTGAGTCTTGGACTATGGCCCGGAATTCAGTGAACACCAATTTAATCACACTTGATGGAAAAACCCTCAAACAGGTGAAAAGTTTCACATATCTGGGTAACATCATCGACGAACGTGAAAAATCTGATACAAACGTAAATACGTGGATTGGCAAAGCAAAGACAGTATTCCTAAAGTTGAAAAACATATGAAACCCAAAACAACTGTCAACCAATACCCAATTTGGAATCTTCAATACGAACGTCAAGACAGTTCTGTTGTATGGAGCTGAGACTTGAAGAACCACCACAACCATCATCAAAAAGGCACGAGTATTTATAAACAATCGATTATGCAAGATGCTCACTTTCCTTTGTACATATATCAACAAAAATAACCTACCACGAAAGATAACAAATTCGATTCCATCTGAAGAGAAAACTAGAAAGAGACGTTGGAAGTGGATAAGACATATACTTAAGAAACCACCAAACTGCATCAAGAGTCAAATGTTAACTTGGAATCCCGAAAGGAATTAGGAAAGTGCAGGATCAACGAACACACTGCTTTGAGAATTGGAAGCAGACATAAAAAGGATGAATAGCACTGGAAAGAATAGGAAAGGATTGCCAATAACAGGGTTGGATGGAGAATGGTGGTGAACGGCATTTGCGCCTCCATAAGGAGTAACAGACGTAAGTTACCAAAGAGCATTTTTTGCATTATAGCCGATACTAGTCCATGATGAAAACCCTAGCTCTGATTCCAAGCCCTAACTTCCTAATTTGAATCAAGTTTATGACTTTTCACACTAATTTACTACCCTTATTGGACCTAGCTTAAATGTCAGTTGTTCAAAGCGTGTGGTGACTTATTCGCATACTTACGTATATGTGCTTCTTAAATCCCATTCATTAATTCATATTCTTATCACATACTTAGTGGTCGTTTTGTCTATGCTGTGCCATAGTGATAAAGGTTATCAAAACAACCGTTTTACGAAGCACAGGAAATATCTCGAAGGTATTCCACTACAATCTGATTAACATATTGAAGAAATAAAAATAAGTTGATAAAAAGGTGGCACAACGAGGTAGTTCAGTTTCAATCTACTGAACGTATATATTATCCCATATTTTAAGCACATCAAACGTACTGTTAGTTACTCAATAAATATAATGAATAAAATTATATCAAAATAATACTTACAGACTGTTGATAAAATTTACGCAATATAGTTGACGCCATTAAAATGATAGTCAATTGTATTCGAGGCTTTAAATGACAAATAACATTTGGTCATATGCAATCCATGTGTACACACATATACTGACAAAAATTAAACATTTTAAGGGACATGATTATACAACAACAGATAATGATAAACACTGATTGGTTTAAATAATGTAGTCGTGACAATGCTACTGTAGGAAAAAGAATTTAAAAACGTCTGTTGTTCGGGTCACGACTGATTTTTCAGTGTTTTGAGCTTTATAGGAAAGACGAGAAAGATCATTAATATACGTTTCGATTGATTATGGACGTTTCTCAGTAAACCAATCGAAGCCCTACAAATGAAACTATGCAATTGGGTCTGACGTTTCCTACGGGACGAAATGATGAAGAATAGAATTTAGACAAGATAGCCACAATTTGACCCATGCGCATGCTTTTTTACTTCAGTCTAACTGGATGAAGATTTCGATATCTGACGGGAAGCATGGAACACAATGGTCACGTCAAAATCAATTAGACGATTTGGACTTCGCAGATCACATAGCCCTCTAATCCCATACACACGAACAAATGCAGACGCAGACAACTAATGTAGCAGTAGCCTCTGCATCAATGGGCCTCGACATACACAATGGAAAAAGCACAATTCTCGAATACAGCACGGAGAACGCCAAGTCATTCACATTTGATGTAGAAACTCTGGAAGAGGTGGAAACATTCACATACCTGGGAAGCATCATTGTTCAACAAGAAGGATCTGATGCAGATGTAAAGGAGAGGTTTGGCAAAGCAAGAACCGCCTTTTCACAATTGAAGGACACATGGAACTCAAAACAACTATCAACCAATATCTAAGTCAGAATCTTCAATACGAACGTCAAGACAGTCCTACTGTACGGAGCTGAAACGCGGAGAACCTCTACAACCATCGTCAAGAACGTACAAGTAATTATAAACAGTTGTTTACGCAAAATACTCAACATTCACTGGCCAGATACCATCAGCAACAGCGTTTTATAGGAGAGGACAAACCAGCTTTCAGCTGAAGAGGAAATTAGGAAGAGACTTTGGAAGTGAATAGGACATACACTGAGGAAATCACCAAACTGCATCGCGAGGCAACCCCTAACTTGGAATCCGGAAGGGAAGCGGAAAAGAGGAAGGTCATAGGACACATTACGTCGGAAACTATAAGCAGATATGAAAAGGATGGATGTTAACTGAGAAGAACTGGAAAGGATTGCCCAGGACACGATTGGATGGAGAATGCTGGCGGACGGCATAAGCTCCTCCACGAGGGGTATAGTTTACCTTGCCAATTGCTCACTTGTACTCTTGAGTACGCTTTATTTCTGTGTGTACGCTAGTGTCCATGTATCTATATGTTGTCGGATTCATGATTGTGAAGACTGATTACCTTTTACTTAATGAATTGAGGCGTCAGACTATTCCAATTTGCATCACTCATTGTCTGTCTGAATAATATTGTCTGAAATAAGTTCGTCCAACTTCATTTGTATTTGGTTTTCTTAATTATTTCCGTCGCCCAAACGAGATAATCCTAATTAGAATTTACGAAATCAAGTGGAGAATTTACGTTAATCGCTCATTTATCAAATGTTCTTTATGAATTCTGACCATAGAAAAAATAATAAGGGATTAATATTTTTTGTACACAGGTATGTGGTTAGAACTGATGAGTTACTGTACCTTCAGCTGTGGATATGATCAATGAAACTGTTAAGCGCAGACTGAGATGACTCAGTGAGGAAGTTTATCTTAAGGCGAATAATTTCAAGTTGAAAAAATACAATTAGCAGATTAGCGTTGAACCCGCCAAGGTGATAAAAGGTAAACTGCATATCTAATTGCTGTCTATGAGAGAAATATGCTTCATTGTTAACTGACCCTAATTCGTAATTATTATCTTGAAAATGTTTTTACAAAATAATTCGATATTTTTAGTCAGTAAATTAGGCAACATTACTATATTATATATGTTTATATCACAGAATATCACAGACGTCGATGTTATCCAACTTCTGATCAAGACTATCAAAATATTTTATCATCATTTTTTTAAAAATAATATGAAGACAACAACTACAAATTACACTGAATTACATCCAGTTACAGAACCCAAGAATACATATCATAACAATACCACTTCATAAACAGGAGGTCACCATCAGCGGTCCTTGGAGAACAGACAAAGTCACTGCTGCATCTCAAACACATTATCCATTGACCAGAACGGTCTTCGATACCTTACGGCTGGAGCAAATAACACTTAGCACAAACATCCACATAGATATCATCAGATTCTGCATTAGGCTCAGGGGTGTTCTCTTCATCCGTGTCATCACTACCAATACTCGATATGGTTCCATCAAGATATTCATTTTGAAGCGAATCATTTCTATTGTTAACCTCTTGGTCTACGGTAATAGATAATGTATTGCTAGGATTGTCTTAAGAATGATCGACTGCATTAAATGGAAGACGTAAAAAATTTAGCAACTGGACTTGGATCAATGGGTGCAAAGATGAAACCGAATAGAATGTGTAAGAAGTAGTTGACGATTAGGTAAAATTCTTTATGATTTATTCACATTCGACTCATATGCCTCATTATTTCACTTCTGGTTGACCATCGGTATACTACCGTGCTTGGTATTCGTTATTATAATTCACCGGGGTTCGATTACTCACTGAAAAAAACCACCATTCACAACAACTGATTTGACCAATCAATTTGTTGAACTCAAGTGTGTAATTGATCATATGTTAACATGATAAGTGCATTTCACATCTGAAAGAGCAGTTGAATCGCATACCTCTCAATGTGGCCTGTGATTAGATAGGTATTTTCTGACAATTTGACAATTTGATGAGCCACTGTACTCATTTCAGTTTTCAGTAACTGAAATGCTTTGTACTGACATAATTTCTTGTTTACATTGATTCTGGACTTCTATGAATCAGGACTTATCTAAACCCTTTTTCCTTATTTCATTCAGTCTTGCATGGAGCGAGTAGCCACTCCTTGAAAACAAGTGGAACGCACAACGCAATGCAGGACACTTAAGAATGAGGTTGTACATCTTCGTTAACAAGCTATCCATATCACTGGATAAAGAAGTTACTGTGAAACAAACCCTTTTGTCGTTCGAGTTGTCGGTGGCTGAGTTCAATCTTACGCTCTGGATACATATTCTATATTAAAAGTGATTCGGATTTCGATGGCGGACCTGTATTATGAAATGCCAGAAAGTCATATTTTTATGAGATTTTTGTTTGTCTCAGAAATTCTACTTCCATAGGAAATCGTAGACCAACAGATATCTCTCTAAAAACCATATCAGCTTCATTGGTTGAAATAGATATGACAGATAACAACAATAAATGAAATTTAATACTGACAGTGTAAAATCATCAATCTTATGACTTTAGTACAAACATTTCATTGATCGGTCAAAATGACGTTGTTGATTGGTAGGATAAGGGTACAGGTGAATGGTCAGATAGGGAAAGTATTAAAATAAATCCCACACTTGTAAATAATTATTCCTATTTGAAACATGATACTCAAAAATTTGTATGAATATGAACAGTGATTAGAAATTTTAGTTTAATTAGTAAGATTGAGGTTCCGCTCATTAATACTGACTTAATTAGCAGATAAACTAAACTGAAACGAAACATACTTTAATTTCATCTACCTACTGATGTCAATGAGAATAGAACTCTAAAAGCGTTGTTTTGAAATGTGAAATTTTTATTTTCTAGTTTTCAGAGTCACGATAGCTTTCAGTTTTTAACATATATGTCTGAAATGTCTAATAGGTGATGATTGATTTGTTTTCATCAGGTTGTTGTTTACTCTCAGACTCTTATATGGCTAGTCTTTTACTAATTGCCACCAAATGCCCTGGTACGGCCGAGAGTGGGGAGAGTCCGCTCTCCCTCTCGAAATGCTCTCACATGGCCACGCGTATATAGCCTCTGCCAGGGAAGTCCTACTCACTGCATTCTCGTGTCAGGGGTGTTGTTTACGAAATTGAGAGGATGAAAAGCGAATGTCCGGTGCCTTATCTGGGTTGGATGACACGGAAAGTCCACCTAGGGGAGTTGGAAAACCCTGATTCTAAACCAATGGTGCACATAGGCTCCAATATCCTGAGGGAACAAATGGCGTATGAATCAATCGTTGGTCAACGGCTACCATAGGATTGCATCTCCTTACGATGCTTCACTGGCTTATGGATCAGATCTTTAGGTTAAAGGTTCCGGGTGTGGCTTTCCAAAGAAACCACTGCTTTAGTTCGGGTACCGAGCAGTATTACAGCCCTCACACAAATCAAATGAGATTTATGTGGCGCATATATATCTGGTGCCCGTTTGTACCAATATTTATGTGTTCAAATGAAATAAATAAAATTTTACTAATTATTGACCATAATCTGATAATATTATTATAATCTATTTTGTCCGATGATTGGTTAGATTAGTGAAAAGTGTACGACTCTAAGACTAATAATCGATATTCAACGTAATAGATATGTTCAATTGGAATCCAGTACCGCATATTGACTGATCATCGTACAACTTAATAATCATTTGATCTCCATCTAAATTTGCTTGCCTCACTATTAATCTAATTGATTTTATTAGTTACTAAAGCAAAGTTATTTGATTGTTATATATAAGAACAAATTAACATCGTTTAAGTGATTTTTAGTTAAGATTCATTTACAACATGAAAATAATTTTATTCCGAAATGAATTACTCTACTCTTCACTTAGTAATATCATGGTGAACATTACACATAACAACATTACACATTGAATGATATTATATATTATAGCATTTAGAAATGTTGTAATATACCAGAATATAGGTTTCCCTTCATAATTCATAGAGTTACTATGGATTTAGTTTGGGGAACTTTATTTATCTTAAAACAAGCTAATCAATAGTTTAATGATTAAATGATCAACTATACAAAACTCATTTATTAAACTATTTTTTTTTAAAAGCTTATAAATGTATAATTATGTATACGATTATATTTTACAGTGTTTATTGAAGCATAAGTAATTTTGTAATTAAGGTATTAAAATTATTTTAATTTTCTAAATTCTATTAAAGATTATTGAAGTGAATTAAAAGCTTTTAATGATGCAAATCTTAGTGTTTTTTTTTATTATCTGTACATTACCAAACATAATCGAACCAAGGGAATTTCAATTGTGCAGTAAGCATGTTTTTTTTTCAAGATATCTGAGTTGGAGTACAATAGTTTCTAATTTCAACCTCACGATGTGATCATAGTCAAATGTTATCGTTAATATCTATTTCATTCCCTACATGGTTGAATATTTTTGGATAGAATTATTAATTTACTTTTATTGAACTCGTCGTGTAAATATCAATTTAGGAACATCCAGGGAACCAGTTCTCAAATTTGATGATATATACATTTTTGATTTCATTGCAAACCATGATTCAACGATTAATTTAATTTAATAAAGGAATATTTAGTAACAATAAAGCATACTAATTTTGATAGTTGAGATTATGAATCAATTGAAGCTAGACTACCATGGAAAACCTGGAAGCACTGGACGGTCGTTTCGTCCTATTATGGGACTCCTCAGCAGCGTGCATTGATGATCCCGCCTCGCAAGACATTAACACCGTTGAATGCCGGCTCAGTGGTCTAGTGGTCAAGTGCTCGCGCGTGAAACTGATAGGTCCTGTGTTCGAATCTCACGAGGCGGGATCGTGGATGCTCACTGCTGAGGAGTCCCGTAATAGGGCGAAACGGCTGTCCAGTACTTCCAGGTTTTCCATGGCGGTCTAGCTTCAATTGATTCATGATCTCAACAATCAAAATTAGTATAATGTCCACAAAACCCCTTCTGATAATAATTAAAGTATACTACTTAATAAATTACTTCGAATATTATATTAATGATAAATCAGTCCAGGAAAACAAGGTATTTTTTGGGCTTCTGTTCTTAATACTGACTTGAAGTAAATTATTACAATTTTCGGAAGTAATCTTTACTGTATTTCATTATCGTATCTTCACAATGACAAAGCAATAAATTATGGTACAGTCAAGTAATGAGTTCTTAAATTTTCAGAAAAAAACTGGTCTTTTAAATCTACACAAAATGCTAGCCCTTAAAAGGTGAAGCTGACACTAAACAACAATTTTCCCCCTAAATCTTTAAAAATGAAATTTTTAATATTAGTAATTCGAAGCAAACTTACCAGTATATCAGTATATCACAACTTTTATACTATCATGATCTCTAATAGTGGTCTTAATGATGCAAATAGTATCATTTAAAAACATCCTATTAATGTATTTTGCAAAACTAGTATAACTGTTATGAATGTTTGCACTGTGATTCTATATTCTATTCCATTTAGCATTTTGTTCTATATTTTCTCTCTATATGTTAATGTAAACTATTGTACTTATGAAAGGTTACATTCACAAATATCTATACTGACAATACAACACAGCAATAAAGTCTATGTTCAAGTAACTTTATATTCAAGTGATGTTAGTTATGAGGAACTAACGTCATCTTAAATATAATGAGACTATCAAAGTTATTTATTTATATAAAATAAGCGTTCCAATTAAATTGATATATTTGATATAGTTAGTTTCTCTGTTGAAATCATAAGCTCATTTTAGCTAGACCACCATTGAAACGACCTTTTTATTCTAGTATGTGGTTTCTCAGAAGTGAACATTCAAGAACGCGCAGACGAATTCTTGATTTCAAATGTGAAACGTACTACAATCTGAACAAATCTACTATATTAATATTTAAATTTCTTTCATAAATTTCAACTAGATTAAAAAAAACCAATTGAATTCAAGGCAATTCATCAACTGCAAACAACCTAAATTTTCAATTACTGATATATATATATATATATATATATATATATATATATATATATATATAGAATAAAGCTTTAGCATAATTTAGTTAATAAAGTTGAAATCAATGCTTCAGACCAAAGTGGAAACCTGAAGAAGAAAAAAAACAAAGAACACGATACTGAACATATTAATTACGAGTTGTAGTCTGGACATCTATCATATAAATTAAATGTATTGAGGTCATAATTACTAATCATCATTATATGGGCAATGTAATCAAATATGAATTATCGAGTTAACATCATTTTAATGAAAAGGGAAAACAAGTTTATTTCATTGCAATTAACGTTACGGAAATAAACAATAAAAAATTTGGCAAACTTCCCTTTTGTATTTATATTTTAGGTCATAAAGTCTTATGACTATGATTAATAATGATATGAGAAACAAAAAAGAACAGTATTCTATTTTCATAGTTGAAACCATAAACCAATTGAAGCTAGATCACCAAAGAAAACCTGGAAGCACTGGACGGTCAATTCGTGAGGTGAGATCGTGGATGCGCACTGCTGGGGAGTGCCACAATAGGACGAAACAGCCGTCCAGTGCTTCCAGGTTTTTCATAGTGGTCTAGCTTCAATTGACTCATGCTTTCAACTATGAAAATACTAAATTTCCAAAAAACTCCTTCTGAGTATGCTGTTTGTTAATAATTATATCGAATTCCTTACAGATAGTCATTTTTTAATTCACTTAGAATTGTTTGTTTGAATCTTTCCATTGATGTTTAGGACTGCAACTGGTCAGTCTCTTATTGGCCATATGTGCATACTGTGCGTATTGCCTCGATATAGCCTAAAGTCACAAGCATTGTAAGCAAAGATGGATAGTGGCTAGCAGTGGACAATACTAAGTGAATTTAAAATCCACCCCATTGCACAAGCAAGTAGTTATCACGACTCAGTGGCCGAATGGATAACGCAATGGCATTTGAAGCGAAAGGTACTGGGTTCGAGTCCCAGAGTGAACATCAACTCTGAGATGCTGGTACATCCAGCTGACGAGTCCCACATAGGATGAAACGCGCTTTCTGGATTCCACTGCTAGCGACTATCCATCTTTGCTTACCATAGTCACTTTTTGTTTACTATTCATGAAATGACTTAAAAATCAAATTTCGAAATTGCCACTTTCATTTAGACATAAGTTTTGAAAACCTTGTTAAAGATCTTCTTACAGTTGCTCATCAACTACTGACTACCCGTTAGTTTTGAAAGAATTATTAATCAATTACAACAACAACTTTTAACTTCTCAAATGCAAACAAGAAACATCTAGTACATTGAAATTACAATTACAAGTATCCGTATACACATCATTGATGGTAATGCATCATAATATGTTATACTGGTATAATATATATCATGCATAAATTAATAATTTTTCAGCTATTTAAAAAAACGCGAAAAAGTTGACAAAAACTATTTTTTTTAAAAAACCTTCTGAATGATCCTAATACCAATGAACAAAATTAATTTTCAAGTTCATCGGATGAGTGAATTTTTTTTTCAAAAAAAAAAGTTAAACAACATTTTGTGTTCAGGTTACAAAATAAACTTATACTTGTCTACATTTGGTGAAATTTTCATCAACCTACATTAACATTACCATTATTATTATTATTATGGACTAGTTACTATGAAAGTATTGAATTAAAATAAACACAATTTAGTCTGATTTCTCAATAGTTAAATATTCCAAAAAAAATTTGAATTTTAGTCTGTATTATTTAATCAGTCATTTAACATTATATAGCTGATATAGTGTTTTACAATAGTTAGGTGGTAACTTCTGTTTATAAAATATCAAGGTATAAATCACTGATATATAAAATAAAATCTTAGTTTAGATTAAAAGTGATTTCTGGGTCATTTATATCTATTATGTAATTTTTATGAATAGTCTTTTGTTGCAAATATATATACGATAAGAAATAATGGGAACAAATTTTATGGTTCTTTCAAAAATATTAGAGATGAAATCATGAGTCAATTGAAGCTAGACCACTATGGAAAACCTGGAAGCACTGAACGGCCGCTTCGTCTTATTATGGAACTCCTCAGAGTTGGATGCCGGCCCAGTGGTCTATCGGTTAAGTACTCTGACGAGACACTGGTATGTACTGGGTTCGAATCTCTCTCGCAAGGCGGGATCGTTGATGCGCACTTCTGAGGACTCCCATAATAGGACGAAACGGCCGTCCAGCGCTTCCAGGTTTTTCATGGTGGTCTAGTTTCAATTGACTCATGATTTCACCTATGAAAAAATACTGAAATCTCCACAAAACCCCTTCTGAATATTAAAGATTCCAATTGTGAAAATCAGAACAACACATATGTAAGCGAACAATTGATTTCAATTAAATCGTCATCAGGCTTTACTCTAATATACATGAATATTTATTCGAAAATGTTAGACTAATCAGAAGAAATTTGTAACCCCCCTATCCCTTCCATGGCCGGACATAAATTAACAAATGACATTATTAATATTTTAAATTTTATTTTAAATTTTAGATTCATTTAGTACTGTTTGTTTGAATCTTCCCATCGATGTTTGAGGCTGCAAATGCTCAGTCTCTAATTGGCATATGTGCATACTGTGCGTATTGCCTCGATATAGCCTATTTGGGACTCGTCAGCTGGATGTACCTGCATCTCAGAGTTGATATTCACTCTGGGACTCGAACCCAGTACCTTTCGCTTCAAACGCCATCACGTCATTTTTAATTTTGTTATCATTTGTTTGTAGTTTTCTGCCTCTTTCCGTTTGTATTCTTCACTATCTAATTACTTAGATACTTCTTATTACGTAATGATTTTAATGTTTTGTGATTATTATTTTAGTCTATTTACCCACTTTTGACCTCCTATTTCCAAATGTTTAACTATTGATAAGACTTTTGTTATCGTAATTTAATATTCTTACTACTATCAGTACATCTGTTTTCCCACTATCACTTGTACTTTTAACTATTATGTGTGGTGACGTATTCTATTTCATTGTGATTATTCACTCAGATAGCCTTGATTGGTCTAACATTTTCGTATAAATATTCATGTATATTAAAGTAAAACCTGATGACGATGTAATTAAAAACAATTGTTCGCTTACATGTGTTTTTCTAACTTTCAAGAATATTTAATACAGTCAAGGGAAATTGACTAGTAGATACTGGGTTCAGTTAATTACGAATATTATATTCAATCAAACAAATTGATTATACCAATAACAACTATTAATTTAGAAGGGGGGGTTGTGGAGATTTCAGTATTTTCATGGTTGAAATCATGAGTCAATTGAAGCTAGACCAACATGGAAAACCTGGAAGCATTGGACGGCCGTTTCGTCCTATTATGGCACTTTTCAGCAGTGCGCATCCACGATCCCACCTCGCGGGATTCCAACCCAAGACCTACCAGTCTCTTAATTAATTTACTTTACTATGTCTTGTTAATTTTTTTGAAATAGTTGTAGCGTACTATATTACCTTAAGTAATTATAATGAAATTCAGAAGTGACACAACTTGATAATATGAGTTGAGAATATTTACTGAGATCCATAAAAGTACTCCTGGATTCTGATCATAATCTTTTATCAAGAATCCAGTTATAAGCTTAACAATTTAGTGAAAGTTCACAGGTTACACTGATGTAATATCCTAAAATAAAGTTAAATGTGTAGAGAAAGTGTTCTGAGATTCATTTAAATTGTTAACACGTTTTATTCTTATGGATTTAATCTCTGAAAATGGTTAATATGAAATCTAGTCGTAAACGATCTCCCTAAATTTATCCGTTGCCTATTAGGCAACAGATAAGAGGGATGAATACTTTTCGACTACATCAATCATTCTTTAATTTCTTGAAATTAAGCATTTGAAATACAATTTTACATGATGGAAATAAATAGTGTTGAAAAATCATTTTTGTCTTACTGAAATCATATAACCTTTAATAAATAATTTGTATGTTAATAGTAGAATTTAACTCCTCCTGTAGTTCCTCCGAGGGCTACTGCCAGTCCCAAGCCCAGATAAAGGAGGAGTGTTGGGCATGTGGTTAGCGACCCCATCTCGTAGAAAACCAGATCGCTAAAAAGCGCTAACCAGAAAAAATTATTCAAACCATTTAAACTCTGCCCTGAGAGTTGAAGGAATAATTATGACGTCTCATGATGGAAGCCAAGTTCCTTCGGAAGTCATGAGGCTAATGCACCTAATAATATAACTTATTCCTTTTAAATATATATATATATATATATATATATATAATCTAGTAGATTCTGTTTTATTGGAATTCATTCAGTTGTGCGTTAAAACTCAATATAGCGTAAAAATAATCAGTTATGGCGCCATAGTTATCCCGGAAATTTTATCAAATCGATTGTATCTTAGTAACAAAAATTTCCCCAACTAATAACTAAAGCTTAAACTAATCTAAATTATCAAGTGTAGAATTAGTCAACAGATTAACATAAGTTTCGTTACATGGATGGAAAAATTGACATTTTTTGACAAATATGTTACTAGCGAGGGTTAATATAATATTTTTTCCGTTGATGGGAATCTATAATAACACTAGACAGGCACAAGATTGTGCACTCGATCAATACTCTAGATGCCAGATTACTTAACTAATGGACTAATTCATATTGAACAATGATACACGATTGAAAATTGCAAATCAAATGACTGTTTACTTTCGCTCACCTGCTAAATATATCTTATTTTCATTGACTACATATTAGATTACTTATTGATTTTTAATAAGACTGTAATTTCTTTTATAAAGGCATGTTAAACAGCTACCAACTAATAATATGTACGGAATAAGATGACGGTAAAATTCAAATGACTGACTATGCTATATACAGCATTAATAACTAGGTGACTTCCTTTGAAATACAACCGTGAACAACGGAATATTAGACAGCCATTTTACCATAGTAGAGAATATTACTGCAGTGCTCATCCACTGACTTAATTTATAACACCTGCCACCCCTCATGAACGAACATAGGCTACCCGACAGCATTATCCATCCAACTCTCTTCTGGGAAATATTTCCCACTTGTTTCCAGTTGCTATTCATCCTTTTCATGTCTGCTTTCAATTCTCAATGCAGTGTGTTCTTTGGTCCCCCACTTTTCCGATTCCCTTCAGGATTCCAAGTTAGGTCTTGCCTCTTGATGCAGTTTGGTGATTTCTGCAATGTATATCCCATCCACCTTCAGTGTACTTTTCTAGTTTCCTCTACAGATGGAGTCGGATTTGTTATCTGCCAGGTAAGGCTATCGTTGATGATATCCGTCGAACGGATA
>NC_031495.1:61058187-61072365 GCF_000237925.1 Schistosoma mansoni | reverse complement strand
TTTTGCCCAAACGGCAGAATAAGTATTTTTGATTATGTTTGTAGTAGTTCTTTAAGTTTTAGCTGCATTCAGTAGGACTGTTTTGACGTTCATATTGAAGATTCTGACTTTGATATTGGTTGACAGTTGTTTTGAGTTCCATTTGTTCTTCAGTTGTAGGAATAATAACCTCGATTTTCTCAATGTAAGCATTTACGTCTGCATCAGATACTCCTCGTTCATCGATGGTGGTGAACAGGTATGTGAAACATTTCACCTCTTCTTGAGCCTCTTCATCAAGTGTGGTTGAGTTGGTGTTTTCCATGTTGTATTTGAGGATCTTGATTTTTCCTTTGTGCATGTTGAGGCCTACTAATACGGAGGCTGCTGCTACACAGTTTGTTTTCATCTGCATTTGTTGATGTGTATGGAATAGAAAGGCTAGGTCATCCACGAAGTCTAAATCATCTAGTTGCGTGCGACCTGTCCATTGTATTCCGTGCTTCCTCTCAGATATGGAGGTCTTCATAATCCAGTCAAACACCAGAAGATAGAGCAAGAGCTAGAGTACGCATCGTTGTTTGACTCCGGCCCTCACTTGGAATGCATCTGTCAGCTGTCTTCTATTCACGACTTTGCAGTGTAGCCCGTCGTATGAATCCCGTTTGGTTGTGACAACCTCAGCTACTCACTCCATGGTGTCGAAGAAGGTTACATAAGGTTCTTCTAATCACTCTGTCAATTGCTTTCTCATGATCAAGGAAGTTGTTGTATAGTGACGTGTTCCATTCAATCAGTTGCTCAAGAGTGATCTGCAGTGTCGCGATTCGGTCGGTTTACGATCTATACTTACAAAATCCACCCTGTTGATCTCGAAGTCGAACTTTTACTCAATCTTTCATCCGGTTGAGAAACACTCTGTTGGAAACTTTACCCAGTACTGACCTCAGAGTGATGTCTGTGTGGTTCTCATTTTTGCTCAAATCTTCTGTCTTTGGTATCTCGATGAGGTGTCCTTCTTCGCAGTCTGTCAGTGACACTTGTTCCTCCTCCCTAATCTTTCTGATTAGAACATGGGGCATGTTTGCAGTTACTTCTACTTCTATATGCGACTTCAGTGTTTCAACTGGTATATTGTCAGGTCCTACTGTTTACCCACTGTTGATTTGTGTGATGGTCATGCTAATTTGTTTTATTGTTGGTGGAGGGATATCTGTAGGAAGGTCAGTGTGTGGTGCTTTGATGTTCGACGGATTCAATGAAGCTAACCTATTCAAGAATTCCTCAAAGTGCTCTACCCATCTGTTCCTCTGTTCCTGAATCTGAGTGATTGACTTGCATTGTTTGTGCTTGGCTGGTCTCTCTGGTTTACCATATCTCTCCTCTAGTTTATTCGTTATGTCATATAGTTGTCTCATATTTCCTTCTCTTGATACCTTCTTTGCTGGATTATCTACATCTTTCTGTTTGTTGACCCTAGTGCTCATCTTCACTCGCATGTTTTCTATTGTGTATTCGGTCTGTGGTTTGACTTTCTGGGCCCTTGTTCGAATGTTGCTGTCTTGATGTTCTTCTTTTCTTGGATCTTACCCAGGGTTCCCATAGAGATCCATTCCTTATGGTGATGCTTTTTGAGGCCCAGAACTGTTATATCTGAAGCGTTTCCAATTCACTAGTAGCTAACGGAACAAAGACTTGTGACCGGAGACCGATAAGCTAGCCATTCTGACGCGACCCAGACCCAGATAACTAGAGTAAAAAGTTCAAGTTGTAAGCGGGGAAAATATATTCCATAGCAGCCAGAAGTACAGCAATCATAAAGGGAAAAAATCAAACGTATATATACAGCAATGAATTGTCCTTGGGCAGTATTACAAAATAACACTCAAAGAAACAATGGACCAATAGTGTTAAGATATTTTACAAGAGGGAAATTCGACCCGAAGGTGAAAAGAGCGCTTTTGGCGCAAAAACAAAGAAATTCAAATTTCCAAAATAAAATTACAAAATTAAGCCATTTACCGAGTAAGTTCTGGGGATTTGACATCCTCAACAAGAACCTCCTGACACGTTGAAGTTAATGCTTCTTTGATCCCTTTCCAGTTGTCCTCCATCGTAATTTCTTCTTTCAGTAGATCCTGTAAGGCTTGAAACCTGTTGTTGAGAGTTATCTTGAATTCATTGAGTTCGTCAGTATCTCGAAGGAAGATTGTATTGAACCTTTGTAATGCTGTTTCTCCAGTTGTCCAGTACTTCTATGGGTTCAGTTTCATCTCGGCAGCTACCAGGTGGTGATCTGAAATTGTGTCAGCTCCTCTCCTGATTTTTACGTCTTCCAATGACCTTGTGAAATTTTTAATGATGAAAATATGATTGATCTAGTTACATGAAATGTTATTCGGTGAGACCAACGTGGCTTTGTGCATGCGCTTGTATGGGAATGTTGTGCCGCCTATAACCAATTTGTTGAATGCACAAAAATTTGCAAATACCTCACTATTCTCGTTCTTTTCTCCCATTCCGACTATGGTGTTCATGTTTCCCATCAGGATGGTCAGGTCCTTTTCTGGTCACTTCTCTATGATCGATTGCGGTCTCTCATAAAATTGATCTTTATCGTCTTCATTTCTATCATTGATGGGTGCATAGCATTGGATAGCATCCATTGTGATTTCATATTCCTTGGTTGTTTTGAATGTTTTTATGATTTTGGATCCACGAAATTCCCATCCTATAAGTGCATTCTTTGGACAACATAAGTGCAACTCGTTGTGTGTGACATTTTCTTCTTCGTGATCAAAGAACAAAAACACTTCTTTCGAATTTAATCTTTTCTGTCCATCTTCCAATGGTTTTCACTAATTCCGAAAACCGCAATGTTGTGTTTCCTCAGCTTTTTGACTCTTCCCGATATCCCACAATTTGCGGACATTCCATGTACTTATATTGACTACTGCTCTAGTTATTAGAATGGGATGTCTGTCCTGCGTTTTGCGCGTTGAATATTTTAATGTAAAGACCATGTAGTCACTCCAAATATTCATTAGGTCAGAAATTTCATCAGTACGAGAACGATTAGTGGAATTTTCAGAACTTATAATTTTTTTGATTGATTTAAAGTTTCACTTCGATATTATGATACATAGATTATTTTGAAGTATATACTTGATCCAGATTCCACAATATGCATAAAGTATCTCATCATCACTTTAAGATTGCTGGTCACATAACCATATGATTTCATTAAAGTTTACTGAGGTAGAAGTAATACAAACTAAGACGGAACATCAATCCATGAATTTATTGACTGCTTAACTGAACTATGATAGTAGGTGCAAACTAGCTGTTTGATATTCGAGCGATTATCATAATCAGTGGACTGAGACATTGGACAACGTGGTTCATATTTAGTCTCAATGGAAGAGATGTATTCACTGTCTTAAATTATTTATAACTTTGATTCCTCAAATTGTTTCCTTATTTTGATTAAGATCATGAACTGATCAGTATTAAACCACCACTGAAAACCTGAAAGCACTAGACGGCCGTTTCCTTATTGTCGAATCATATTATCCATACTTAGTCTCTTCTACTAAGATTGACACTGTTAATAATAATGCTAATTCGGTACTTGTATTTTTAATTTTGTTTTGCTGTGCTGACGTGGTATGATTACGTAAACCGATGCATACTTGTGACAGGTTCAGCGTTACTTATGACTAATTGATCTAAAAGCTGAACGAACCTACGAAAGTTAAAAGTCAAATCAATAGTTGTGTGTTCACTAGCTTCCATACAGTATTTTTATAGCTTAAGCGAGAAGCTGTGATCTATGAAGTTCAGATACGTTAGACAATGGGACAATCCTTAATTAACAGCACTGGTTTGTGGTGGCAGTATATCGCAAATTGATTAAATTTGTGAGTAATAAAAATCGAAATCAGACACAATTACCTTGTTGTCATTATCTAAATGCTTTAAGTTTGATCGTTTACGAAGGTCATGAGTACCCGCACATCCGAGAACTCTTAAACTAAGATGATGTAGATGCTTAGTAATGTTAAGTTTTTATTAGTGCTTTAGTTGTTGTAATTCCATAATAGAATTTTTTTCACAGACTGACAAACTTCAGTATTGTGTATTAACAAAAAAATTATAAACCCTTAGTAACACATTCACAACCGGTTGAACAGTTTAATAGCTATCTGTACTTATAAACTCAGTGGATAACACACTGAACTTTTGAAGCGAAAGCTACTGGATTTAAACCTTAGTATGAACAAAAACGCTGGAATGTAGATATATCCAGTTGACGAGTTTTGGAAAAAAAAGCCCGAAACGCTTATCGACTAAACAAGCTATGCAGTGGTAAACTTGAATTTGCCCGACCGTTGCTGCTACCTTGACGTGGTGGTCGGGCTTGCCTATCGTGATGATCCAATCGAGCTATGCTGGCTGGAACAATCGTTCCTCAAGGTCCTACCATGCCAGACAGGTCGGTTGAAGAGCGGTGAGACTAAAAGCAGCAATCCCAAGGTCCGAAGGCGAAGTCGTACTGCTGACTGTACAGAGGTGTGAAAGCAGTAAGGTGTTTCCTTCAGACAACCAGCATGACAGCGATGCTGCCTTCCCACAAGGAGGGGTGGGGTTAGAAAAGGTCGACCCTAAAAATGCACACCTCGCCTTATCCCACGGATTTCCGTCTCCGGCGGTAAGGACTTTTGAAGAACGGAGCTAACACGTCAAAAATCCCCCACAAAAAGGCCGTGCGTGACCGGCCTCAAGCAGATGTCCCTTGGGCACTGCGGTCACGCTCCCAGGTCGTTAAGACCAACACTAATCCAACTTCTTTTTCAGGTCCCTCAAGAAATACCCTTCCACGGTGTGGGCAGCCGGGAAGTGATACTAGCCCTCATACCCTTAACTGCACACAAGACCAAGTTGGTCGCTTTCAAATCCTTCCTACACCTAATAACTCTGTTATCTCCTCGACTAACCCTTCCCACGTCCTTTTATCGCGTCGCACCGCTAGGGCAAACGATTCGAGTACACAGAACGTTATTCCTGGTCTCTTGAAACCACGCTCTAAACTACATATAGGAACTTTTAATGTCCGAACATTGTGCCAAATAGGACAACAGGCTTCCTTAGCTAGAACTCTAGAATCTTACACCATCGATGTGTGCTGCGTCTCCGAAACGCGCATACAAGATCCGAGTAGTGTCATTCATTTGACCGCACCTAATCAAAATAAAGTTTCATCTCGATACACGCTCCGTGTATCTGGAAGCCCTGACGCTGCTTCCCGTGGCCTCGCTGGAGTAGGTATAGCATTAAGTCCTAGGGCAGAACTAGCTCTTTTAGACTGGATCCCAGTAGACAGTCGTCTATGCGCTGTTCGACTAAACGGATCAGTAAGGACTCGGAAAGATAGGGAAATTCGTCGTTGCCTCTTCGTCGTCTCTGCCTACTCTCCCACTGACTGCAGCTCAGACGATATAAAAGATGAGTTCTACAGGAAACTTTCTGACCTTCTCCGAGAAGCTAGGCGTTCTGATGTAGTAATAGTAGCAGGTGACTTTAATGCTCAAGTAGGTAAACTAAGTGAAAGGGAAGGACACCTGGGTGGATCTTATGGTGTCATGGCGAAAAGAACAGATAATGGCGACCGTCTGTTGCAGCTATGCTCAGATAACCGCCTATTTCTTGCAAATACTAACTTTAAGCATAAGGAAAAACATCTTTTGACCTGGCGACCCCCGAATTCGTCCCAACGTTGGACCCAATTAGATCACATCGCTATCAGCCACCGATGGAGGGGCTCGATAGAAGACTGTCGCTCATTCTGGGGCACATGCTTAGATTCAGATCATGCTCTAGTGCGAGCACGTATTTGTCTGCGTCTTACTGGACGTAGGAAAGACACTGCAGGGAAGCCTCTACGGGTTCTACTTAATGGTAGGCAAGCTAAGAATATATTTCAGGAACAACTAGAAAAACAGTTAGGCAGCCATGTAAGTTGTGTCCACCCCGAGGCAGCGTGGAATGACATCCGAAAAGCTGTGGAATCAGCAGTGATATCCGCTAATAAGGTAAACCATAACGTTAGGGAGAAACAATGGATCTCGGCAGCATCTACCGCACTGATAGATGCTCGTAAACTCATCCCACCTGGCTCTGAGCATAACGAAGAGCGGAGTCAACTTAAGCGCAGGCTTATAAGAAGTCTACGTAATGATCGTGAACAGTGGTGGGTAGCGAAAGCAAGAGAGATGGAAAAGGCAGCGGCAATAGGTAACAGTAGGCAGCTATTCAGACTCGTTAAAGAAACCGGTATTAGGAACCCGAATATCAGTGAAACCATCTCAGATAAAGATGGGCATATAATTCATTCTCAATCCAGGAGGTTGGATCGATGGGCAGAACACTTTAGGGATCAGTTCAACTGGCCTTCAGCCACACTTCAATTACCCACGATCCCCAGTCGTCCTGAATGGCAAATTGATGTAAGTCCTCCAACCCTCTGTGAGGTTGAAAAAGCTATAGGAAATCTGAAGCGAGGGAGAGCAGCAGGCCCTGACAGGTTGACCCCTGAGATTTTTAAGGATGGTGGTCCAGTACTAGCAGTGAGATTGACTGAGGTCTTAGGTAGAATCTGGGAACTGGACGTAATTCCATCTGACTGGTCCCAATCACTGATTGTGCCAGTTTATAAGAAAGGACAAAAGTCCTCTTGTGACAATCACAGAGGGATCAGTTTGACTAATATAGTGTCTAAAATATTAGCTTCAATAATACTAGGTCGCCTAACCAAAGCTCGTGAAGAGCAGACTAGAGAAAACCAAGCTGGTTTTCGACCTGGACGTGGTTGCATAGACCAGATATTCACCCTACGTCAGGTCCTAGAACATAGACACAAATTCAGACGTCCCACAATAGTAGTATTTCTTGACCTTAAGGCGGCATTTGACTCTGTTGATCGTGAGGTTCTATGGCAATGTTTGTCACTGAAAGGAGTACCAAAGAAGTACATTAACCTCATAAAGGCTCTCTACTCGAGCACAACTGGTCGAGTTAGAGCCTATGGCGAACTGTCATCAGAACTGATTACCACAAGTGGCGTTCGTCAGGGCTGTCCACTCTCCCCATTCTTGTTTAACTTTGTCATTGACTTACTTTTAGAGATAGCACTTTCATCAGCTAAACCTCCAGGAGTTGAACTTTTACCAGGAGACTCACTTGTCGACTTAGAATACGCCGACGACATAGTTTTACTCGGTGAAGACGCTGACAACATGCAGAGTCTTCTGACCACTATAAGCAACAATGCAGGCATGTTCGGAATGCGATTCTCTCCCTCGAAGTGCAAAATGTTACTTCAGGATTGGGTTGCATCGACACCTGAACTAATGATAGGGAGTGAAGTAGTTGAGCGTGTAGACCACTTCACTTATCTTGGAAGTCTCATCAGCCCTTGTGGTCTGGTATGTGACGAAATCTCAGCACGGATACAGAAGGCTCGTCTAGCTTTCGCCAACTTGCGTCATTTATGGCGTAGGCGAGATATCCGTCTAGCAACCAAAGGACGGGTTTACTGTGCAGCAGTTCGCTCCGTCCTACTCTATGGCAGTGAAACATGGCCAATAAGAGTAGAGGATATTCGTAGGCTACTAGTGTTCGATCATAGGTGTCTTCGAAGCATTGCTCGTATATCCTGGGACCACCGGGTAAGTAATGCAGTTGTTAGGAAACGAGTACTAGGTAGGGATGGCAAATCGATTGATGAAGTAGTGAAACTTCATCAGTTGAGATGGCTGGGACATGTGTTACGTATGCCCGACCACCGACTGCCCCGACGTGCAATGTTTCATGGTGTAGGAGTAGGTTGGAAGAAAGCTAGGGGTGGCCAGACCAAAACGTGGCACAAATCAATGAAGTCACTGACAAGTGGACTGGGCCATGTTGGTAGGTGTAGACTACCTGGTTGGGATTCGCGAGATGACAGCAACCGATGGTTAGAGACCTTGAATGACATGGCTCAAAATCGTTTGCAATGGCGAAGATGCATCCACTCTTTGTGTTCTACCAAATTCTAATCTTCTGAATTCCTCATGTCTTTATCTTTTTCTCTTTCCAAATTTATTTCACTGTACTATACTCCTTCAATAATTTCTTGAAACCCCTAATCTTTTGGATTTCTGATTATACTCCTACTACTTCTACCACTATGGGATTTGAATCGACAACTGCATCTCTGTGCTAATGTGGTATGGCAACTCGAACTGATGTACGTACGTACGAAGTTCTACGTTGTGACTGACTGACTGAAACTTGAATTTGAATTAATAAGATTAAAACGTCCCAAGATATGTATAATGTTATATTTCATTTCAAGAGGAAGGCCAAAAAACACACTACGCCGGGAAATAGAAGCAGATATGAAAAGAATCAACAATAACTGGAAGAAACTGGAAAGGATTGCCCTGGACAGAGTTGGATGAAGAATGCTCGTTAGCGGCCTATACTCCTCCACGAGGGGTAACAGGCGTAAGTAAGTAATATTTCATTCTATCATTAACAACAGTAAATTTCTTAAAGAGATCTAGTTTGTATCAATCACATTACAAGATTACATATGAATCACGATAAGATTACATACTAGTGATCCGTTACTTTGATTTCACAAACTATCGCTAAAGGTTACTTATAATTTTAACTAAATTCATTATTTTTCACTGATGTAAATGAGTTTATTGAAAAGTTTTTTTTATTTTTATTGTTTTTTTCGTTTTTTTTTCTTTGTAAAATCATATTTTAATGATAAAAACAAAGGAAAAATTAAAAAAAAACAAAGCAATACACATGAATATTAATGATAAGATGAGGAAATTGAAAGGAAAGAAGGTTTATTATTATTATTATTATTATTATTATTATTATTAGTAGTAGTAGTAGTAGTAGTAGTAGTAGTTCTTGAAGTGAAGTAAGTAAACTGTAAAGAAGTATCTCTGGGTAAGATAAACAAAGTAAATAAATAAATCTTTCCCAATTTGTATATTCCACTTTTTATTGTTTATTACATTTGACTATTACGTGGTGTAGATGAAGAACGTATAGATTTTATTGAATGATTTGAATGGTTTATCATTTCTTTAGTATCATCATTCTTATCTTTGTTGAGTGACTTCATTGATGATTCTTTAAATATAGTTTGACCGAAATTTAATAAGATATATGAAGTATATAATAATTGTACAATATTTATACCATAACTTGATAATAATGCCCATTCTAAAAACCGTATAGGATATTTACTAGAAAAATTTAATAATATTACTGTTGGACTTAATGTACTCCATAATGATATACCTTGATTCCATTGAGTAATTAAATTAATCATTTCTGGATAACATAAACATTGTATAAATATATTAAATTTATATGGATCTCGTTCATTAATATCAATTTGTTTAGCTAATTTTTGTATAATAGTAGGAGGTAATGGATAAGATGGTATATTTAATAAATGATTCGATACTTCTTGAGCTAATTCATTATTATTGAAAAATAAATCTTTTTTTAATTGATTTTGTAAATGTACTGTATGATCGGAAGCTCTATTTTTTCTTTGTTTAATATTAGTGTTGTTTATATTGATGTTGGTATTAAAGATGTTCTCTTCATAAGATTCTTCGTCATTAGTTTCTTTTTCACCCTCGTCTTCGCCAATGTTGACATCATCATCATCGTTATCATTATCATGAAGATATCTCAAATCAGTTGAGTATTGGTTTCTTTGATTTTCAGATGTTCTTGGTTTGTGTAAGTCAATACTACACAATGATGTTCTATGACTGTGGGAATTTTGTGCAACTAAAAATAAAAGTGTTTGTGTTAATTGTCTAGAATCCCATACTTTTGGATTTTTATAATGTTTGCTTAGATCGTTTGAATTGAGTAGTTTCAATTCCAGATCTAAGTTTGGACAACATTTTGAAATCACTTGTGTAATCAAGTGGACAGTTTCATGAAGAAGACTAAATGTTTGGTGTATATGACATGGTAGACATCTGGAGAAAATATCAAGGACCTATTATTAAAATAAGAACAACGAGAACAATATTTCAAATTAAATGGTTAAGCTATCTGGATTTGAATTGACTAAGAAAAATATTTGTATGATGCATAAATGATTGGTATCTAACAAAACAAAACAGTAGTTTCCAGCCTGAAACGACTAATTGCTTATAATTGCACAGGTACCACAATACTATCTAAGATAAAAAATGTATTAGGGTGGTAGTTGGAAGTAGTGACTAGGAGGCCCTGGGGGACCTAAGTTTCGTGCTATTTGGGAGCTGCCAGCAGGGTGTGTCTGTAATCTTAAAAAACTGATGTTACCTAGTCGATTCGATCACAAGTCATCCAGCTTCACGGTCAGAGATGTTACCGCTAAGCTATCCAAGTCGCGACTGACCCCCTGTAGGACTGATATATATTTACAATTTTTCGGTTACTGAGTGGTGACCAATGTCGTATATGTCAGTTCCTTCTTAGTCCAGATCAAATTATATCGATCGAATCGCAATGTGGCCTACTAATCTAGATGACTCGATACCGCGTATACTATGTTGAGATGTATATAAAAAAGTATTGTTTATACTTTAGTTAAGAAATATTGTTTCTACCAAATGTAGAAATAACCAAATATCTGGTAAGCAGATATTACGTTGGCTTTAGAAACAAGCGTTTTTTTATATAATCAACAGGGGATCTCTAGAAGGCCAAGAACTATATCCTTAGTTGGTAATCGAGGCGAACATGTTTTTTGGTAATAAACACAGGGGTTGAATGACCTTGAACCAGGCATTGAAATCCAACGGCTTTCACACTGACAAACAAATTTAACTCGAAATGTTATCACATGTCAGATCTTTAACTAGGCTTGTGAGAAATCAGGCGCACTATTGGAAGGACCGGTGGCTTGAGTTTGTCAAGTAGTTGGATTTCCATTTCTATTACCTTGAAATGATTACAGGATAACCGCTAAGCAGCGACCAAGACATAAAAAATACACAAATTATCAGAATTTCGTGAGACATTTCAGTGAAACGGATGACTTTTGAGTGAACTTTAAGAAAATTAACCTACCTACTAGAGTTTAAAAAATATTGTAAATTAGTGTGAAAAATCATAACCGGGATTTGGAGTTGTAAGTTAGAGATTAGGAATTAGAGTTAGGGTCTCCATCACAAGCTGACATCAGCTAAAATGCCAAAATGCTATTTTACTAAATAGATGGATGAATTTTGCGCAAAACCTTTAATTTCATTTGCTCGTCCATAAATTAAAGTCTTGCCGATATTTTATTTTTATCAAATGATAAGTGCCACGAAATGTATTCAGCTCAATGATCTACTAAGGGAATACAAGGTACTGCTTAAGGAAAGCTTTTACTTTTAAGATCAGTAGAATCTCTTACAGAAATGATTGAGTAATAAATCGAACAACACTATACATTGGACTTGGTTAATTAACTACTGATCTACCGGATGGTTACAAAATTTTGTATTCCTGAACTTAATCAGAATAATTTTGCTATGGCGGGATAAATAACATAGCGAAAATGAACTTTCCGAATGGTTTTGTATGAAGTTTTTGTTGTGGAATTATTAAATACTTAAACTATTATATTCTTGTATTCTCCTACTTATAAGCTCTTGTTCGACACATTAATCATTGTCGTGTGTTTCACCTGTCTTAAATTATTGTTAGTTTATTACGGGTTTATAAGTCAGTTATTTTCCATCTGTGACGCAGTTACACTCAGATCGTGGTTTCTTAGTTCTGTTGAAGTGTGGTTAGAATATGGTTCTATATTATTGTGTGAGTGACTGGTGAATTCGAACTGTATTGTTAGAAGTTGACTGTTTGCTGAGTCATTTGACTGTTTGTTGTTAGCCTCGATTGTTATTTCACATTTAACGTGTCATTGATTAGCAGAAGGTCATTGGTACTAGACAGACGGAAAATTTATGAGTTAATCAGTACTGAAACTAGATAAGTACAACGTCTCCTGTCTTGAAGTCCGATCTTAGGGATTCCGAACAACCAAACAAAAAAGTATAATTATTTTCATTGTCACATCAAATATTCAATAATAAATAGAACAGTGGGAAGTTTACACTTTGAACTAAGTTTTGAGCATGAAAAAAGAGCTATTAACTGAAACTTATCGTCCAAAGCCCTTATAGATGATTATCTATTGTTACGTCATGAGACCAGATTCTAACTGTTGACCTGCCTGAAAAAAATCTAGATTGACTACTGTTTGTATTTTTATAATGATAATCGTCTTGTTTTATAATCAATTAGATTTGCCGATGCACCAATATACTTGGGCATCTGTATTGGGTACATTATGGACATCATATGTCGGTTGTTGTGGTAATGTGCACGATTTATAGACTACATTTATTATTACTGCAAACGAAATGCAAATTCTGGTTGTTTGATTTGTCGGTTGATAAAGCTGACTGTCTTCGAAGGTATGATGAACTGACTTGAGTTACTCGTACTACATAAATTTTAATATGTTTGATATTCAGTGATTATAAGTAACTGGTGACGAAGACGTTTCCCTATTTTAGCATTCAGTAAGGAGGCCTATCTTGTATCTCATGTAAGCATTAGAGTATTTACAGGGTGATATGTCGGTGATCACTTAGTGATCAGTATTTTTATCGTGCTCATCGACAAGTGTTTAGTACTATACTGTATTATATATTTTTCCATATTATAGCTTACAATGAATAATTTGTAAGCTAGATATTTCAAATCAATCAAGGTGATCCCCCTCGAGCGTGTGTACTGATAAGCTTTAACTAAGGTGATGTATCTCCTTTAAAGCAAACTGACTCAATACATTTTTTACATGATTGACATACATCTTGATAGTAAAGTTATAGTGATGTATACGGTGAGACTATAATTTATGGACGAGCTTTAAGTGACGTTAAAGTGACCTTGGGAATATGTACCTACTAACTAGGATTAAATGACGATTACAAACCAGTATGATGAATTAAAATTATGATTTACAGTTGATGGTAGGGAATTAGATTTAAGGTTTTCATCACGAACTGACATAAGCTAGAATGTCAAAACGCTATTTAGACAAATGGATGAATGAATTTTGCGCCAAAATCCAAGACATGTTATCCTAAATCTGATTGGTTCGTTCATAAATTATAAGTCTTGCCTATGTATATATTTCAATTTGATTAAATCGGTTGATTTTAAAAAAAATCTATCTTGATGAATGGAATGAAACTCACGAAAATGAGCATCCATTCACCAATGTCATCAGTGAGTTGATATCTCCCAACTCCACTGGTTACTGCTTCTCACTAGATATCCAGGAAATACCTCATGGAGCCAGTCACTAGTGAGCACATGAAGATTGTATATACAATTCGTCCAAATCTATCTAGATTTATTCGCATCCAACTTCCCGAAACCGCAGAAGTCCTTATCATCCATAAGATGAAGCCAGAACTGTGCATACAAAAGAAATGGGTCTTATCCTCATCTTTATTATGACGTTAAATTATTATAGTTATTATTACATTTCGTATTTAAAATTACCCCCCTCTCTCTTTATTCATGTTTCATATCCTAATGATTTTACTTATAATTGCTTCTCATCTCACTTCATTTAACCTCTCTATTACCTTTGATTATCAGAACAAAAAGTGCTTTAATTATCTTGCTCCATTCACATTAAAATCTGTTCCTAAATCCTTAATTTTATAAGGCTTTCAGTTTGCACACACAAAATCATTTATTGTTACTATTTATACTAGGTAAGCTGGTATCATATCATCATGTTTGTTCTTTGTTCATATGCCCTCACGGAACTAAATGTATGATTGTACAGCTGAATAATAAATTCGTTGAAAAGAGATCCCTTCTATTAACGTCGTGTTTTTAATGTGAATAACATGTCCATTTTTTCTGATTGACTGAATGGATCAAGCATCTAATTGTTATTATTTTAGTCACAGCTATAAAGTGGAATTTATAAATTCCTATTTCTAGACTATGTAATTTTGAAGTCAACTTAATTTTTTTCAGTGAAGTATTCCAGTCTTTCAACACTGTCGATTGATTGGTGAATATCGATCAATTATACTTTTC
>NC_031495.1:61036017-61057987 GCF_000237925.1 Schistosoma mansoni | reverse complement strand
ATGGAAAACCTGGAAGCACTGGATTGGTAGGTCCTGCGTTTTAATCACGCGAGGCGGGATCGTGGATGGGCACTGCCGGGGAGTTACACAATAGGACGAAACAACCGTCCAGTTCTTCCAGGTTTTCCATGGTGGTCTGGCTTCAATTGACTCATGATCTCAACTCGATAAAATTACTGTCATATCCACAAAACCCCTTCTGGGAATGAAATTCGTCTAAAATTTGTAAGTAATATTTTTCACAAATAAACAAACTTATATATCACATATATTATTTTATCTGTCTCTGAACTCCACTCACCTATTACACCACCCACCCTGTATGCTTCCTTGGTTTTAACACCTGATAACCTCTGACCTTTTCTTGCATATATATATATATATATATATATATATATATATATAGTTATCATAGATAAGCTTTTGCCATTCCAATCCTTTACATTCACTTATGTCAATTGTTCCACACTATTTATTACCCCAATGCTAAGACTCTAATGCATATTTGGTTGTAAGCAGCTGATGAGAAACCACGAAATATAATGAATTCATATTATTCTGAATCAATATTTGCTCTGACTATTTATTTTCATTTGATTACATAACTGAACAACTTGTTTACTCATAATCAAGTGAGTTATTTTAACTGAGTTGTTTATCTTCCTGAAGAACAACTGCCGTTTTTTACAAATAGTAGAAAGTTGGACTAGTGATTATGTTATGTTTAGCAATAAAAAGAAATACTTTCTCAAAAGGATAACCAACCACTAATCAATCATGTTAACTTACTTGTTTATATTCATCAATACATAAAAAAATTTGTATTTCACCTTTAGAATCAGTAATTTTTGATCCATGAAGCCATTGTACTAAATTCCATGAATGTGAATGTTTTGTTCTTCGTTTATTGTAAATAGAATTGGTAATATGATTGTCATTATTATTATTAAAATTAAAATCTAACGAATTCAAATATAATTCTGATATTGTATAGAAATGATTATTAATATTCTGATTACCATTATGATACCCTTTTAAAGTCAGTCTATCAAATTGATTTGATAATTTTTTTTGAATAAGTTTCTTTCGATTCATTGAAATCTCACGTCTTAATTGAACTTGTATACGTGGCATTAAATGTATAAATTGTCCTGGGGATGTAATTAATTGTAGGCCAGAATATATCATTCTTTTATTTTCATTATTATTATTATCCCATAAACCTTGATATAATGGAATTTGATTTAAACGTGGCATTTCAATTTGTATCTCTTCATTTGTGATAGAAGTATTATTCAATTTAGAAATATCGAATACAATAGTTTTTGGAAATTGTGTATTATTGCTTAAGTATAAATCATTATTACCATTATTATTATTATTATTGCTGTTGTAGTTGTTACCATTACGATCAGTGTGTTCAATATCTGGTGTTAATGGTCTTGACAGTGGACTACTACTAATTTGTTCAAATAATTCAAAACAATCAGTTGAATGTTTCTTTTTATTTCGTGATTTTAAATGACGATGCTCTTTAACAATACAACACACACATAAACCAAATGATTCTAGCAATTTAAGCAAAATTTGTGTATCTTGTTCACGTACAAATAATTGTATATCATCTAGAGTAAAACTGCCAGTGATTCGAGTCCGATGAAGAAATCTTTCAGAGAAACACTTACCTAGTATACCACTGCATAATTGATTTGGATTTAATATAATCAAATCATCTTTATAATAATAATATTTATCATTATCATCACTGGTAACTGATGATGAATTATTGACAGTAGTATTACGTGAAGTTGTTTGAATATACAAAATCTGTAAAATAAAAATCGAAGGAAATCCAAAAGGTTACTCTGAGACTAAAGTTCAAAAAATATTAAACAATTAGACATTGAAATCATCTGATGAATAACAGAAAACCAAAACGCACTGTACATTTATTTTATATTAGATTGGAGAGTCCGCAGGATTGTGAAAACAAAACCCAAATATGGAATCAAAAGTCATAGTTTTCAACTCCTTAACTAGAACCAGTGGTTTTAGTTTGTTAGAAATTCAACGTCCTATGCTTCCGAATGCAGTCAATTTGAGACAATATAAAATAATCATCGACTGTCAACAGTAGATGACTGAATTATTTCTTGCAAATTTGAACACTCTCAAACACTGATTTCAAATATTCATCTAAAAGTTCGTCATCGATAAGCATACAATTGTTATTTGAATAGGAATTTTGTTGAATGTGTTCACTTTGAAATTAATTTTTGTCTAAATTTAATTGATTAAAAAAGACTGGTTGTTGCTTTGATTGAAACATGCACAGGTAGGGGACAGTTTTAGGTAGGTTACATTAGGTGATTCTTTCAATTATGAGCATGGATAATCGTGTAAAATTATTTGTTTAAAAATTTTGGATGAAATAATCACTGGAAACAAAAAGAATTTTAAAAGCTATTTTATTTTAATTTGAGATCTCGTAAATAAGTAGAGACACACTGATTCTGAAATTAGATATGAGGTGGTTACATGTTTCAAAAGGGATATTACAAAGGAAATGATGAAAGCATATATTATGATATCCTTTTAATCGATCAATCAAAGTCATATTACAACCACCTTATTAGATTATCCGGATTGAAAAATTAGGTAACCTATGAGACAGAAATGTACACATGCAATCACATCTTTTCTGTGTATATCAATAAGTTTTTTTTTGGGATTCTAAATACTGATTCAGGTTGTAGGTGGATTTCCACAAAACAAACCTGTTACTAAATTCCAAATAAAATAAATAGGACAAAATAACTACTTAGTTTCAACTTGTTACACCTAATCATTTCCCATATTATAATCCATTTTGGGTTCAATCAAATATTCATAATAAACAGTTTACTGCTTGTTACACTAGTCAATTTCACTAAAAAAAACCGATCAAATTAACAAAGGTAATAAGTTATAGCAGGAATATACTTTAAAAATGAGAATAAATTAGTGAAGATCTTACATTCCCAGCATATTGTAAATGTTCAATAAGAGTTACTAAATGTTCATCTGTACACAATGGATTAATATGTTCATGAACACGTTCAGCAAATTCATCCAAATTACATATAGGAAATACATCATTAACTGTCCATTCTGGCAATTTATTTGATAAATCGATCATTAAAGAATTTGTCCTTGGAAGTGTCTATAAATAAAAAGTAAACCAAGAGCTTTGTAAAATGTCAACTTTTTTTCTATTATCCATTTTGTTTAGTTAATCAATGAGGCTGTAAGTATACTAACTACCTTCAAGATTTTCAGACTAAAATGAATATTGTCAACAGATCTGAAACGTTAAGTATCAAAACAGCGCTAAGTAACTAGATATATTAATGTGTACCAGATTACAATTTCAATATATTTCTGAATAAAGAAATTTTGAGGCATCTGGACAAACATCCTTTTTTTATTTAAACACTTCTCATGACTGACAACCAGAAAACAAGCCTTCCTTCTTAAGAACTCTTGGCTATAACTCTCAAATACACATTCGTTTAATCGTAAAAAAAGAAAAGATACCTATATATGTAGTTATAAAGTGAGAGATATGTACTGCAGAAAACTTAAACATCGCTAATAGTACCTTCGATAATGTTAAACACAGTACACTAACATTTTATAGTAACCACTGATAGGATCTTTTTAGCATAATTTGATCAGTTAGAAAATTTTTCAATATATTCTTTCAATCATTTTATGTTATATTAGTTATATCATTAATTCTCACTGTGTACTTAAATAATCAATTTTTTCCTGGTGAACTAAACAATCTATTATTCAGATTACATGTAGCTTATTTCTTTGTAGTTTCCTATCGTCATGTTCATGATTTACTATAAAACTGTTATGACAATATGAGTCTTGTCTTTGCAATTACAAAATAAGTAAGCAGTCATTTTGAAATTGTAAGAGATTTCTAGAGATTGTTCAGTTTAATATATTGCACCACGAACCAAGCTTAGTTAAATGAGCACTAAAAACAAAGAAGCATTGTACTATGACAACTATTTCGTCCTAGTATGTAACTCCTCAAAAATGTACATTCATCATTCTACTAGCGATCGAACATAGAAATTTCAAGCCTCGAGGCAAGCACTTAGCACTTAGGTCATTAATTTATTATCCACGAGTTTTTATTTCTAACTTTAATTACCATCCATCTTCCAATGTCATTGGTAACTACTACATACCCGATGTGACTGAGCTCCAATGATCACGACTTTTCATTAGAACTAGAAGAATTACCTCTCAAAATCAATCACCATTAGTTACGTAACTATAATTACGATGGTAGCTTTGTAGGGATTGTTGAGTTTCATGGTTTACTACTGTCAAATACTTCACGATTTCCAATGTTTGTCCAACTAAGATGAGTTCACTTTGTAACTTTTGGTATTCAGTAACTGTATGTTAATATTACAACATAGAGATATCATATTCCGTAACTAAAGTTAATGAAACTCAACGCAGCTTTAAAAACTTTCAGTGCATATTGATGTGCTAAACCAATTAGAGTTCTTTTTAAAAAGCTCAACTGTTTATATAATGGTAACTTGAAGAAAAATTTCATAATCAAGATTGAATAATTGTAAGTTAAATATATTAACTTAATAGCCATAGCTGTTTCCATTTTTTGCAGCCCTATAGATATACTTAAAACGTTATTTCTTTTGTTTACAGTCAGTTTTTAAACAAATTTAGTCAAATAAGATTATTCAATAAAAAATAATTAAAGTGCATCTACCAAACTGTTTATTCAAGAGAAATGTCATTGAAATCTCAAATCGATCAATGTAAGACAATCACTAAAAACCTGGAAGCACTGAACTGCCGTTTCGTCAGAGCACTGAACTCCTCAGTAGTATGCATACAGTACTTCTTAATCGGGAACCTTCGGTACCGTACTAGAACGCTTAGTCTCTAGACCACTGATCTAGAATCCAATGGTTTAAAAGTCTAGATTCAACCAGTCCATGATAGTGTGCGATCATCTTCTATTGTCTTCGGTGGGAGCGTTCTACTCACTTGGAACGATTTAGCACCACCAGAACCTCGTAAATTTCCTAACGAACCTAGTCACTAGTGAGTACACGTTACTTGTCGGTAAAAAATTATGGAGATTGAAGTAAGACTTTTACATTATTGAATCCCAAACCCAATGTCATAGAGGTTAACGTTCGTGGGCAAGGCCGAAGCTCGTGGGTTCGACTGCCTGTGGGAGGGTCGTGGATGAGAACTATTGAGGAGTCACATACTAGGACGGAACTACCATTCAGTACTTTCAGGCTTCCTATGGTCGAGTAATTTTGATCTACTCGCGATATCAATGATATTCAACAATTTCCAAAACCCTATACTGAAAACATAAATGTGCAGAAATATAAATATGAAACAAAATAAAGCAATTTATACCTGTATTATGATATTCCGAACATCTGTCAAGTACGTTTTTAGTTGTTTCATTTCTAAAGATGTTCCATCTCTTGCGTCGAGCAGATAAATAATTTCATGTATGTCTAACTTATCTCTAATAATTAAAATAAAAGCACGTTAAAGTACACAGAGTAAATGAACAAAAATCATGAGTACATTTTCCTACCAAGTAATATTAAACAAATTTTTATTCACTATCATCGAGATTTGGACAAATATTTTCACAAAAAGGACTGTGCTTAAAGTAAGTCACATTGTTGTACATAAGTCATATTTAATTATTTCTAAAAAAACGTTGAGACAAAAAATTGAACCACGCAAGTATAATCACTGAAATATTTCAGAATTTAATAGTTAACATCTTAGGCAAAAATATCATTGGAAATCAGAAAGCACTAAACAGCTATTTCATCCTAGCATGGAACTGCTTAGTGATGCGCACCCCTGATCCCACAGGGGGTCGTACTCAGGAACTTCAGGTTTTACTAGCAACTGGTTTTGAGGGGTGACTCCTGGAGTTCTAAAACAAATCCATGATCGGTGGAGTAGTTCATTTATGTCAAGTGTGAGGCTGTTACTTAAAAATGACATTGGAAAATGGTTGCTTAATATCATGAAGTATATTAAGGTTAGAAGTGTACACTAGTAGATGATAACTCAATGATCTGAAGGTTAAGCTTTTGCCTCAAAACTTGAAATTTCCATGTTTGATCGCTAGTGGGATAATGGGTGGGCACTTCTGAAGAGTTTCGTACTAAGACAAAACAGATATCCAACTATTCTTGGTCTTCTATGCTTGTTCAAATTACGAGTAGTCCGTAATGTTGACAATAGAATTAAGTAGTCTTCATAAATCCCTTATAAACTAATAGTTATAATTAATATATCATATAATATAAATCATTTCAATATTAATTATGACAAAAGTTGGGTGAAAATTATCTACTGGGGTTTCTTTTCATAAGTATTGTTTATATTAAGTTGCACGCTGAAGAGTGAATAGGCTTTCACCACTATGATTTATAGTTCCGTGTGATTATTATAACACTTAGTTAAGAATATAAATGAAAATTTCTAATTACAAATATTACATGTTGAATCTGAAGTTACACAAACAATAATAGAACTTTCTTTTTATGTAACCAGATCCCTTTGACAAATCTAAACAGAGAAAATTCAACAAACTTTGCTGAATAAAATGAATTCATCAGTCAGTCCACTTCATGACTTCTCATCCATTGCATTCAGCATGAAATTACAATGATTAATATAATTATAAACAAACATTTAACATACTTTAATTTTTGAAGTTTACATAGATATTTTCGAAATGTCACACAAATCACATTAATAATACACACAATGTGTGTGTATAAACTTAGTTAAGATCGATATGTATTTATATGGTGTAAAGTACTAATGCAGAGTAGAATAGGTTTTACTATTAATTATAATCAAGGTAAAAGGTGATATGTGAGGGTCATGAAATCAATAATTGATAGCATAGTCAGTCTATATGATAAAAAATAAAATCCAGGAAATATGTGAACGTCAATAAGATTCTGTGAGAGAAATAATTGAAAACGGAAGCAGGAGGGGTTAATAAAAGTTCATAGAAGTTATATTGATAACGTACTACTTATAGTGAACATGAAGTGAATATGCATTAACAGAAAACTAATTTTTTTTTCACACCGCTACAAAAACTCTTTGCATCACATTCAAAATCAAAGAATAAAACATTCTGCTGCTTACTGGTATTCCAGTATAATTTCTTTTAAAAACAATAAAGTCTCTTCATCATAATAAAATCCATTTTGATCTTTTTGACACTGAACCACATCTGCATGAGTTCCAACAAGAATTATGCGAGCCATTTCTGTCGGTCGTCCTCCAAACACTTAAACAAATAAATAAGATATAATTATTAAATTTGAAAACATACTATTAAGCTGTATTTAATAAAGTATTTTTTCTTATTTTTCTTTCTAAAAACGACGTTGAAAGTTAATTAGTAGTCTATAAATAAATAGCGATTACAGTGTACTACTGTTAAATTACTCCTTGTGTCGGATTTAGTTGTATTATGAGAACTTTCTGTAGCTTATAAAAGGTGGAGATGAGAAATTACTAAAGAACCGTATTCACTTGTTTGAAATAGTGTATCTTTCCCAATAATAAGTATCAACAACAAACACAAAGACTAAACTTAGTGGCTGAACTTGATTGTCAGACAGTAGAATGAACATTTAGTCGTCGAAATATACTTGCAATATTTAAAAGTAAATTTCTTTTTTAAAAAAACACTACTATCAAACGAATTAAATCCTGAAAAACATGTTAGACAATACGAGTATCGACAAATTCAAAATAATTCAATAACTCATACAATTACATTGAAAAAAACAAACAATGAATTCAGATTTCGAATGTCAGCTAGTTAAATGTGTAGGTAAGCTAGTTGCCAAGTGACGAAAACTAACTTAAAAATTGGATGAACTCAATATATTTAGTGTGTGGTTAGCAGTTGGACTTGAAGATGGCCGTTTTGTCTTATTTGAGATTCTTCAGCTGGATAAACAGTTGTCATAAGTGTTGATGTGTCAAAATGAGACTCGAACTCAGTAATTTTCACTGCAGATGGCAAGCCCTTATCCACTGACCTAGTGAGTACAGATACTATTGTGATGTATGCTGCGTATGTTGACAGATATAAGTAGGATGTAACACCAGTAGGAGGTGGAATGTCTGCGAGCAGAAGGTTGAGAAGATTGAAATGAAGGGAAGAGAGAAGGAAACTGAACGCAATCAAGACAACAACAGGAATGAAGGAACAAAGAAGCTCGTAAGAGACAATTCAGAGATGTATAAATGCTGTATGATTTTTACATTTCACTAAACTACTGTGTGATTGTGCATGAAACAATAAATTGGTCTTTCCCCTGAGTTCTCATTCACTACACCATTAGCCTCAGAAATCCTTTATATCAAATACGAGAAAATATGAACCGTTACAAAAATGAAAAACATATATGTTTGTAATGCTTACTTTTGAGATCGCTCTGAAACTGCTATAAAGCTAAGAGTCAAGATCCTTAGAAGAATAACAAATCGTAAGAATGCTTATACTTCAGTTACAATGGAAGTGAAAGATAGAGAGGAATAAATTTTATAGATTATTAAGTCCTATTCAAACATTTCATTAAGGTTTCGACCATAATCAAGTGAACTGCTCTCTCGCCCATAAATATCAATTTTTCCCGGGTTAATCAAAACTGAGGGAAAGAATAAGCTAGGTGAGAAGCTTTAAAAATCAAATGATGTCATTCTCAATTATTCTGTACTTGAAAGTGTACACAGGAGTTGAAAAAATAAGGCCAATTTCAGGTTAAGTTATTCTTTGACTTGAGATATATATGATGTATTCTCTTATCAGATGACATTCAAACTTCAGCAAAGGGATCTCTTTTCAACGAATTTATTATCAAGCTGTAAAATCGTATATATATGAAATTTTTAAAAGTACTAGTTCCGTGAGGAAATGTGAACAAGGAATAACCAAAATGATGTAATAGAAAGATTATAATACTAGATTACGTGATACGAGTAATAACCATATTTATTCTGATCGTTTATCTCACAATTTCATTTCACTTATAAAATGATCCTAGTTAACACTTCATATTCGTCATCCCGACATTAACAATTCGATTTTATTTTATATCACAAACATTCCTTGATTCACATGTTACAATTTCAAATGATGTACTCTGACTTAAATTTGGTCAATTTTTTGTGGATTATTAATTTGGATTTATAATTGTAGGACCTGATGAGAAATTATTGAAAAGAACATTCTTTGTACACATAAGTGTGTTTTAATAACAATAGAATTAATAAGTTAGTAACAAATTATAACGTGAATGTAGTAAGATGACTAAGTTTATTGTTAATATTCGTATTACGTAATCTAGTATTATAATCTTTCTATGACATCATCTTCGTTATTCCTTGTTCACATCACCCCACGGAACTAGTACTTAAAAAAAATTTCATAAACCTACGATTGTACAGCTTGATAATAAATTGCTGAACCTCATGTTTTATAATGTTTAAATGTGAATTATCTGTTAATTAACGAAATTATATCAGTTCAAAGGTATAAACACAGTGATACAGAAAGGAATGAAACGTGTAAAGTATAGAGGCATTGGGGCAAACTTTTTGAAAAGACGGGATCCACAAATCATTTTTAAAAAACATTTGTCACAAGGATTAGAGTAATGTGAAACAGAAGTTGGAAACCAGTACCTTTTCATTAGGTGGATTGGCATGTTACTTATGGGGAAGAATGGTATAGTAAAGAGTGATTCCATTGTCACTAAATGGTACTTATAATAATAAAAGAATAGGACAAAAACAGAAAGCGCAGAACGACAACAGGACAAATTACTGTGATTAGCCTGTTATCATTTATGTGCTAGATTGTTTTGTAAACTATTATCTTGGTGAATCATTCAGGTATTTATTGTCCTCATGTTTCCAGTTTTCTTCAGATTATACATACAATAATACTAATATAGTAAAAATAATAGTAGCAAAATGAAATTAGTAAAAACGTCTTGATGGAAGAAAATAATTTACTTACATAAAGGTCCTTTTACAGGTATACGAGCATAAAGAAAATCAAGCCAGAATCGTACACTTCTACGTCTCCATTCTAATGAATCCATTAAATTAAATAGCACTAAATGTATACAACCAATATCACCAATGAAATGATCATAAAAACAATAATATGATGGAAATCCAGAAAAATCCCATAGTGTATATTCATTGGTAACTAAAAAAGAAGAAAAATTTTATGCAGAAAAAAAAGTGAATTTCAATTTTCAATATGATTGTTAAGTTTAATTTTCAAATAATGGATAACATTTTCAGCAATTCATTGCTTTTAAATTTATTTTCCAAGGGAAAAGTGCATATTCTTGATTCATGTCTTCTTGATAAAGTCTTCTCACTATAGATTTCTTACTCGTATAAACGGTTAGACTCACGTATAGAAAGCTTGAATATCAGTATCATAATCGTACAACTGCACAACAAAACAAATCCGCACTTTATTTTGATTTAAATGAAGATATTTTTGATTAAAAGTATAGGAAAGTGTTTTTTCACTTTAATCCTTAGCATTGATTCTATGAATTTAGTCTCTCTGAAGGTTAGTTTCCGTAGTATCCTGATCATTTGTTTGCTGTAAATCGTGATTTATAAATTAAAAGTAACGCATATTAGTATATTATATAACCTTAAATAATGTGAATTAACATCTCGGAATCATGTACAGGGAATATTTATCA
Organism: Schistosoma mansoni; assembly: GCF_000237925.1. Lineage (NCBI taxonomy): Eukaryota > Metazoa > Platyhelminthes > Trematoda > Strigeidida > Schistosomatidae > Schistosoma > Schistosoma mansoni. The sequence goes on along the minus strand of NC_031495.1, from coordinate 61,047,137 downwards.
TCTCAATGATCCAAATAAGTAAATTTATCATAAAAACGTATTGGTTGAGATGTACAATCTCACTTTTAAATTAAGTCGAACAAATTCAATGGGTACGTCATTTAATACGACAAGCAGTTAATAAGAATTCTTCGTCCTGGAGGACTGCAATAATTTCTTATTTCTCACGAATAACTAAATATAAAAATATCGTAGAAGATTTTCTCCCTCTTAAAAATTAAAAACATTGGATACTACAATTCCTTTTTAAACAAAATGAAATATTGGAAACATTTGGGCAACCGGATTTAAACTGCTTCATCGTATGGTTTTAGTTTATATCATCTTAGTATATATATATCGTGAAATATGAAAACCATATATTAAATACATCATTTGCACATCTACCATCTGTTGACCTTTGCATGCTTCCTGATTCTTTTAATTCTGTTGTTATTACCGTTGCTTTCTGTTTAGATTTCTGTTCTCTTCGATTCAATCTTCTCTATCTTCTGCTGCTAGAAATTACACTTACGATTTGCGCTACATACTACTTATATCTGTCAACATGAGTAGTATACACCACATAGGTAGATACACTTTGTAATTCATATATAAATCCAGTAATTTTTTCTAGTTTAAATCTAAAATGATTCGTATCTCAATTTGTCTTTTTTTATTCAATTCCAATAATGTTTTAATAGCTATCAATGGTTATAGCTACTGTCAAAATACATAAAAACAGTGATGATATTTGTTATATACTAGGAAAAAAGTAAGTACTTATAACTTACGGGACCTCTTATTAGACTATTAATCTATTTATATTCCTATAGTATAACTATTCAGTAACTGGATTATCTATGTCTATATTCATCTTATTACAAGCTTCATTTTGACCTATTGATTATTATTATATGATTTATTGTTCCTAAATTATACTCGGTTTATTGAGTACTGTCTCCCACGCTTCCAGCCACGTTTGGCTTGATTTTGTGCAAATATTATTTTCTATTTTATGGTGTGGTCTGCCTGTTTGGTATATAGACAAAGTATGTTTGAAATAAACGATTCGCATTACAGCAACTGCTACTGGTGTTTTGGACTCAAGTGGACGGGTTAGGCGGATAAGGGCCAATAAGGACGCTAGATTACTCATACTAATCGGACGTCACTGTCACAGTGTGAAGGTCGTAGAAGTCGTATTCTATTGGTGGATAATTTACGCGAATTACGTCCTTGTTAAATTCGTAAGGTCATAACGAATCAGCGACGACCTTGATCAAGTCATAACAATTGGCTACAGCCTAGGTCAAATACATAACAATATTATTGATCCGTTCACGATCTCAATCGGAATTCAACAATCTCCAAAACCCTTTACTGTATGTTTATATGAACCCATAAATTATATAAATGATGCAATAGCTTTTTTATTCTTCTAATATGACAGTTGAATATAACAACAAATAAATTAATAAGTCTTCATTAATTATGTATAAATATAGGATTCCATTGGATTTTTATTATGGAAATTGCAAGTGACGAATAAATAAACGGACCTAATGTAAATGTATGATACACGAAAGTGATCGATAATCTGATCGCTTTTTCCCCATTGTAATACAGTGAAACGTTTTTTCAAGATTATACTAATAATACCAAATTAAAAAAGGAATGATCGGCATTCGAGATTTGTTTATTTTTCATCTTAACAGGAATGCTATATGTAAATGTTATACTGTTGGCTATGGTGATGAAGTGAAATCTTGTATAAAATGACAAATTATTAAATTATTTCAATATTATACTAGAGTAGTAATAATTCTTAAGAAATAGAATAGAATCCCCGCTCATATTTAGTTGAGATTTATCAGAATAATTGAAATAATCCAAGTAACAATAGGTGAAATGGTAATGATGAACTCAGTACACGATGAGTTGTTCAATTATTTCCGACGGTATATTAACAATAGCTATAGCCTATTCCTTTATATTATATACTGATGAGTAGCTTGATTTTGATAGTTATTCTATTGTTAAGAGTTTATATTTCAATGAATTGTTTGAACAAACAACTTGTATTGTATTCAGTATATATATATATATATATATATATATATATATATATATATATAAAGTAAGAACACTTGTGGTATTTATCAAAGAAACAAGAAAATCTAGTAAGGTTATAAACGTTTTCAGAAGCGTTAAATAGCTGTTTCGTCTTACTTTGAGACTCTTCAAAAGCCCGTACTCACTGGATCATATAAAGTCAAGCCGATGATTGTGAGTACATTTTTAATTTTTTTTTCTGGTGTACCACAACGCATGACAAATAACCCCGGTGAGTTACTATATTGCATCCACTATATTTAATTACACAGTTCATATCTTTACATTAAAATATTGTTAAATACATCTGGAAGCCATTTACTAGTGACCACATAGTATCGAAGTCAAATTTTACTATTTTCTTATCTTTACAACCAAGCAAGCTTGATAAGAAACAAGTAAATGAAATTCCTAGTTTCATCTACCAATGTGTCAATGAGATCCATTTTATTTGGCATACACTGTCGGTTTGTTGTAAACTAGGTACAGTGGTTTTAAATTACACTATTCGCGCAGACAGCTGACAAAAATTAGAGCTAATAATCTTTTAACCACTAGTTTATCTATAAACTCTCTGTACGAATAAAATATTTCCTGTTTACAAATGATGAAGCTTAAAAATAATTAAGAACTGTAATTTATATATTTCATCGACCAGAATTCAAAACATATTTTATTCAAATGGGAATCGAGTAAAGGCTAGCAGTGAAATAAAGGATGCGCGTTTCGTCTTACTTGGGACTCGTTGGCAGGATTTACATACACCTCAGGGTTAATTTTCATATGTGAACCCAAGCTGCGTATCTTTGTTTCAAATGCTCAGCGGGATATCCACTGGGCTGTTAAGTTGAGGTAGCCACCAGCTTGAACAACGGAGATGAGTTTTGATTTATTTGTAGGGGTTGTTGAAATGTTTCTATTGTTAATATTAAGGATTTCATATGTGCATCCTGAACAGATACCCTTTATATTACCATTAATTCACAAAACTCAAACAACCATACAAATAAATTAAAATTCATCCCTGATGAGGAGATCAGTAGCTATCTGGATTCTCAAGTTCAGCGGATGGTGCGTTAGGGTTTAGCGCAAAAGGCATTCAGTTCAAATCTCGATGTGACCATCAACATTGAGACGCAGGTACACCTAGCTTGTGAGTTGCACATAGAACAAAACGGACGTCCTGATTTCACTGCTAGGAACTATCTATCTCTGCTTAAAATGACTCAAACCTCATATCACTGCTGATACAATCCGCTCAGGATGCAGATATGCTAAAAAAGTCTAATCAATTCCAGTCTTCAGTCAAAAACAACAACGGGAATATTCAAAGAGGCCTAACGTTTTATTTTTTTAAGACTACTATGCATACAAATATACCATACCTAGTGACTTTTATTATCCCATTAAGTTATAGTTCACAGGTTTATTGCTTATTATCAAAGGAAAAGATTATAACAACAGATCACCATTTATGGGTTTGCATCAATAACCATTTTCTATCTACGACATACAAGTTATTCTAAATCCATTAAATAAGAGTTAAAGAAGAATGAATTATTATAACAGAACGTCACTTATCGTATCTTTTCACATTTTTTATCGTTATTTTCTAATCTGACAATTATGTCTTAAGATAATTGTAAAGCAATATATTTGCATGGATATATTGCATAAAAGAAGAGAAAAATTAAGCTTCGATTTCATTTATTATAACCGATGCTTTCCGTTCTCATCTATCCATTAGTTAATTTAATAATTCTTTTTCAGAAGGCGGGGAACACAGATGACACTATCATAAATTATTATAGATATTCAGCTCACAAGTAATGGGTAACCACGACCCTGAATTGAGGAATTGAACCCAGAACCTTTGTTTTCGTGCAAGAACGTTTAACCTCTAAACCACTGAGCCGTCATCCGACAGTATTATTGTCTAACTTCAATCAATCGACAATGCTGCGCAAACCTCATCGATTGCCTGGAGTGGATTGCTATCTCACGCTCGACATTGATCGGACTCCACTGGTCACGGCTTTTCACTAGAACTCCAGGAGTTACATCTTAAATCTGGTCACTGGTGAACACAAGATTATTATTAGTGTAGGGGATTCGTGGAGATTGTAGGATTCTCATGGGTTTAATAGTGAGTTCAATCCATGTCGAGTATAAGACAGTTTTATATATCACAAGCAACGGATGAAGGCTGCGTAGTATAGTAAATTGATTGAAGTTAGATATTAATACCATTGGATCCCAACTCAGGGGCCAAGAGTTTAAGCGTTCTTGTGCAAGGCCGAAGGTCCCGCGTGTGGGCACGTAGATGGAGAATTCTGAGAAATCACGTAATAGGACAAACCGAGCAATCATTGTTTCCAGGTTCCCAATAGTGGTCTTACTAAGATTAGTTCGTTGTCATTTGAACAGTGAAAACTCTACAACATCCACAAATCCACTGTGCTGACATTATATATATGAAAGTAAAATAATAAAATATTTATGAATTGTTGACTATATACAAGTGACTTACTATGAACATCAATTCCATGCGTATAATTTTCATGTTCCGCTTCTATATCCCACATATATGGATATTGATGACGATATAAACTAGATTTCGGACCTAAATTATGAAAGAACAGAATTAATTGTAATTTGTGGGAAAAATCAAGATTTTAGATAACATCTATCAATTGAATTTAGATATGGCAACCGAATTTAACAAGTAGATTCTATCGAATTTCTGCTGATTGGTTTAAGATTATTAAGTTCGTTTAAAACCTTAGCGTTTAATATTCAATCTTGTGCTAGATCTTGGATATATATAGGTGAGTAGTTATGATCTTGGACAAAACAGCTTTATAGTTTTTCCTAGTTTCCTATTATTATTTAATTAGTTTCAGTTTATTGCAAGAGATAGAACTGTTTGATAATTTTATGAATAGAACTATATGAAAATAAGAACAAACTTGCTTAAAAAATGAATGATGCTAGAGTTTGACAAAAGACAATTAATCACACTATAAGACTATGAGTAATGAATCTTGGTTCTGAGGCAGTCAACGAAACTATCTGGTCTAAGTGTGTTTCCATATAATCGACAAATCAATTAAGCAATCGAAACAATTGTAGTTAAGGTGAATCGACACAACAACGACAATAATTAAATTTAAAGACGATAAGTTAGCATCCATTAAAGAGACAAAATTACATAAACTTTCAGAAGCCTAGTATCAACTCAACAACAAACTAGTGCAGTCTAAATGTGACTTTTATTAAAAGTCTAAAGTAACCAAACGACAAATATAGTTCACTACATATATGATCAAAATTTCATTTGATGCCAGTAATTTCCTATTTGGTCTTGGAACTTTTTAGGTGTAACAAGATCAGGGCATTCACACTGAGAGATTTATATATTAATTTCTTACGAAATGCTGTCTTAATCCGTTCTACACACGTAGAGCTATACTGCTAGCAACACTAACGTGAAAATATTTACTATTCACACCTTGAAGTAGTGTTCAGTTCTTTTAGGCTCTTTCTTAAATGTATGAACAATATCTTCTATAATGCATCACCTAAATGATTACTGTATGGTCCGAGAAGTGGTTATCTTAACCTGAAGCCTAATAACGTAAATAATCGTTTCTTAATGATTTATTTTATCAACGACAAAAAACGGCTTTAACCCTTTGGTATAAGTTCTGGATTAATATCTTCCTTTTCATAATAAATACAAAAAAGACTAACATAGGAAACGTTCACAGAACTACAAAAGTCAAAATTCAATAGTTGTATCAGTAAACAATGTCTTCTTTCACCGATCTTTTAAAAAAAAGAAGGAAAATCAGCAAAATGTACGAAAATAATTTGGCCAAATTATATCCCTTTGTAATTTTATCCTTGGACAAAAAAACTAAGTTGTAATCTAAATCATTTGATTCTATAAAGAAAAATCCATAAATCACATTTCGCCCAAATAAACTAGGGTATAATTCTGATTGACTTCACATTTAATGGCCTTCACAGTTAAGCTTAATTTTTTTTAAAAATGGAAATCTTATCTCTTTAAATCAAAGTGAAGAGGAAATTTGGGAAGAATTAAAGCAGGTCATTTAATGCCTAGAGAATTCACCGCCTATTCATTAACAAGTTTGTAAAAAAAGTCAATAATATTAAGAAATGGATAAAGATAATAAAGAAATTATTTTTTTGTTTCAATAGTGAATTATGCATTTACTTAAATTTATTTTATTTGTATTTTAATATATGATTGTACCATTAGATAACAACAACAAAAATTGAATAATTTCGGTAAGAATACAACTGTTCAACTCAGGTATTGTAATAAAGTCTAACGAAATGTTGACTTTTTTTAGCAAGATGTAGGTCATATGAACACCTATATACTCCACAAAAGTAATCCATAGTATGTATGATCGTAATCAAGTGATTTGAACTTGAGATTAAAAAAAAAAAGAGATCAGTCAAATAAAAGGTACACTAATAACATATAGAGAACTATTAAATATTAAACATGTGGATATGATCTTAACCTACTATGGAACGCCTCAGTAATGGACAGTTACAATCTCAAGTAATATTGAACGTTGGATCTGTATCTTTTACAATAAATATAGTAGTAATCAGTTAATGTTTGCGGATATAAAAGATTCTGACTTAAGTGGGTTAGCTACATAGCGCGAATGTCATCCAATGTTAATAGTGAGTTACTATACCACTTCCGACTTCAATAACTCTGGAGATCATGGCTGCGTCATAAAATCGTGAACTTTCTCTTTTAACTAAATTCGGGGAGGTATAAAAGTAGAGAATGTGCATATATGAACGTGTTGAGTGATCATCGGTAGACAGTAGGAGAACCTGCTTTAAGCCAGTTGTCTCTCATTAACAAGGTGTACCTAAGTTCTTGATGCGATTACTATCACTCAATGGATTGGAACAGGGACACCCAGTTTCACAGCCTGAGAAGTCAGCATTAAGCTATTTAGAGCGAGATTAATCATCTGTAGAACTTAGGCTAATGGGAACCTTCCAACTTGATAAAATCCGATCAGTAAAAGAGTACTTAACAAACACGAAATTAGTCATTAGTCAGTGATCAATCAATGGTATTTATGGAGATTGTAAAAGTAAAATATTAATTATATGAACCAGTTAACTTTTGAAAATAGATTATTTGTCAGTTTTCCTTTTTTATAGAAAACTATGAGTGAATAATCTAACGCGAAATGACCCCACACAAAACTGTATACAATATTCCATGTGTTTCCAATGAAGTGTCCTTATTATCCACATTATTAGTTCATATGTTCTCAAACTAACCATTATTCTTTCAATACAAAAATTCATTTATTTCTTAATTTTATCTATATAATTCTTGTAAAAATTTCATCATGTAATATGAAATGTTTTACTCTAAGTTAAACAAATAATCAAGACAAGCAAAGATGGATAGTGGCTAACAGTGGAGTCCAGAAAGCGCGTTTCGTCCTATTTGGGACTCGTCTGCTGGATGTACCTGCATCTCACAGTTGATGTTCACTCTGGGACTCGAACCCAGTACCTTTCGCTTCAAACGCCATCGCGTTGTCCACTCAGCTACTGAGTCCTGATAGCCACTTGCCACTATCCATCTTTGCTTACAATGCTTGTGAATTAAGGCTATAACGAAGCAATACGCACAGTATGCACATATGCCACTAAGAGACTGACCAGTTGCAGTCCTAAACATCAATGGGAAGATTCAAACAAACAATACTAAGTGAATTTAAATAATCAAGATATTTTCTATAGAAATTTATCGGAAAACTAACTTAACCTATCAAAAATGATCATTTTTTGAAAACAAATACTACTTACAAATATTGATTTTGAACAGTAATTTCAATCAAACAAAAGTTCTCAAGTTATATTTGTCAAACATTAATTTCAGTTAGTATTCATTGAAAACTAAAAATCACTATGAATACTAACCAGCGTCGGAGAGATTGCCACGACCAAGCCTTCGATCAAACAAAAATTGACCTTTTGGTTTATCTTAAAACAATCTTTTCTAATTACTCAATAATTAATGGAGAATCAAATTTTTAACTTCGGAATCAATTGTTGGTTCAAAACTTGTTTTAAAATGTGTGAAAATCATAGAATACTAAGCACGTAACTCATAATCATATTATTTACGCTGAAAATATGCACAATTTCCTAACATCTATTCATGATCTTAGTTAGATGAATAGAAAATTCTGAATTCCAAAGTCTTTTCAGTTACATTTTATCTATTGAGTAAATTAAAAGAAATACTTACTGACTTCTCCAGTTAATCCAGCAAAATCTGAAACAGTTGTTAACTTCTTTTTTAAATATGCCGATATTGGACCAGTGTAAAGAGAATGTGTTAGTTGAGTTTTACCAACAAGACTTGAACCAAATAATTTAAGCTTTATTCTTGGCATACGATGTGTACCTTGTCTTAATTGTTCAATCCAAGCTGTACACTTTTCCTTGTAAATTTTTAATATTAATTATAATAATGAAAACGAAATGATTAAAATTTCAATTTGAGTAAAATTATTCCTAAATTATTTAAAATGAAGACAATTTAAATGATGCAGTCGACGAGTTTCACTGATTTGATATGTGCACGTCAAATAATCAATAATATTAGATCGTCTAATTTTGAAAAATATTCGTAAAATTTCCTGAAGGTCACAGTTATATTGTACCGATTCAAAAAATATTGATATTTATCTTATGGCTATCATTAGTGATTGGTTTTTGTGTTTTTGAGTATGTTTAGTGTCATTTTCAAACTTTGTATCACTAAAACATTGTGAGAAGTGCATATCTAAACAGTAGTGTCTATAACTAGAGAGCTTAACTGAAATACACTTAAATGTCATGAAGACGTAGAAATAAACGTGTTGGTACGTAACGAGTGAAATTGCATCAAATTTTACGAATATTTATAAATATATATTTAAATGTAATAGAGAAAGAATTATTGTATACTTAAGGAAATCCGATCGATTGCTTGACTTAATGTGATCAACGTGACCTGGTGATGCCTGCTCGTAAATCAAGATTACTGATGTTGAAAGCTCCTTGTGTATAATCGTGAAAAGACCAGACAACTTGATGACAAAATATTCCATGTTACAAAATTACACAAACGTATTCTAAATATTTTGCACAAAAACACATAACTAAAGTCTATTTGGAACGTAAACGGATCTCGTATTTAGACTTCATGGGTTATTTGCCAAATTATGAAATAAAGGCTTTATCACAAGGCTAATTATGTCTTGATCCCATTTTAATCTATATTGAGAACCACTACAGTAATAATCATTTTTGTGCTGATTTGTTTATTATAGTGAAAATAGTTTTACAGATTTTCACTAATTTCATAGGATCTAGATTTGCACTGTCTGTTATGTCACCTACTTCAACTTGGCATTCTTCTGTTACATGGTATACTTCGGATATTTTGCTTCACTCCAATGTTATATAAGTCAAAACACCGCCTGGACAAGGACACAACTGTATTCCACCAAGTTAAATTAGGTTTATATAGTAAGAAAATATCAGTGTATTTGTAATTTTCACTTCTCCACTTATTCACTAAGGCTGATTAACTGACAACGGGTCAATAAGCATGTTCCAACATAATCCTGTTAGAAACACGCCTTAATCGAATTTTTGTCTTATTAAAACTGTTCAAACTAAGTTGAGTTTTGATGACAACAACTAATAATAAACACAAAACATACAGTTTAAATACATGACTTTATTTTTTATTTATTTAAACACATAAATATTGGTACAAATAGGCACCAGATACATATGCGCCACACAAATCGCATTCGATTTGTGTGAGGGCTGTGATACTGTCCGGGTGCCCAAACTGAAGCAGGTGGTTTTCTTAGGGGGCCACACCCCGAGCCTTTGACCTGAAGGTCTAACCCACAAGGCAGTGGAGCATCGTGAAGAGATGCAGTTACATGGTTGCCGGTGACCAACAATTGGTTCATACGCAATTTGTTCCCTCAAAATTCTGGAGCCCATATGTACCATTGGTTTGGAATCAGGGTTTTCCAACTGCCCTAGGTGCACTTTCCGTGTCCACCAACCTGGCTTAAGCGCCGGACATTCGCTTTCGTCCTCTCACTTTCGTGAACAACTACCCCGTCACGAGAAGGCAGTGAGTAGGACTTCCCTGGAAAAGGATATATATGCGTGGCCATGTGAAAGCATTTGCAAAGGGAGAGCGGATTCTCCCCACTCTCGGCCGTACCAAGGCATTTGGGGCTTCAAGTTTAACTCCATAAGGAAACAATGATATTTAAAGGTATATTGTATTCATCATCAATATTCTTGTTTAGTACAATTTTCCTAATTTATAAATTTAATTAAATCAAGAATGACAATCGTTGTAGAACCATAGAAATTAACGAAGCACTATTCTGTTATTATTGTTGTTTTCTCTTCAATTAAATATATTTTAACTGATACAATTTTATGGAAAGTAAATATCCGTTTCAAAAAGGATTTAAACAGTAAAACAATGAAGCAACATTAACTCCTAAAATTTCATTTATATTTCAATTAATTGTTTACAATCCTTATCAAATCACGGTCACGTTTCAAACATACTTTAATTCATTAAAACTTTAACTGGTGAAATAAATGTCTATGAGAATTTAATTAATATTAGTGAAGTAATCTGTTTGATATGTGTAAGATATTACTTAAAAAGGAATACTTTAAATATTTTATAGTAGAACCCAAATAAACTTTGTAAAATAAACCATAATTCAAAATATTGTCAAAGCTAAATGAATTAATACAACAATAGAATATTTTCATAGTTGAAAGCGTGAGTCAATTGAAGGTAGACCACCATCGAAAACCTGGAAGCACTGGACGGCCGTTTTGTCTTATTGTGGGACTCTTCAACAGTGTGCATCCACGAACTCGCCCCGCGAGATTCGAACCCAGGA